>NW_028237143.1:0-129245 GCF_017979445.1 Akebia trifoliata | reverse complement strand
TCCGACTGCGATGAAGAGATCGAGATGGAAACACCTTCAGGTGGAGTTCATCCTCCACCTGATCGAGTTCCTCCACCAGTACCTCCTCCATCTCATGGTTGCCAGCCTAATGATAGAGCCGGGGAAGATTACTCTGGCTCATATAGACGTAATTCACTTCCTTGCATTCATCCCAAATTGCCAGATTATGATGCACTTTCTGCTCGCTTTGAAGCTCTTAAGTTTCGCAAACCATGAATAGAAACTGCAAATTGCTTGAACAGTACCATAATTTTCCTGTTACATTTTATCAACTTAATCTCTATATGATTTTTGAACATGAATAGAAACTACAAATTGCTTGAACATTCATGTAATTTTTTTTGGTCATAGATTCTGTGTGATCTTTATCATGCACGAACAGTACCGTAATTTTCCTGTTACATTTTATCAACATAATCTCCTTATGATTTTTGAACCATTCTGAGCTTGTTGTCTGTCTTCATAACCTTTTCTGATCTCACAAGGTGAAGGCTTTCTTGTTGTTGGTTTGTGTATAGTAAATGTGGTGTGTGTATAGTCAATTTAATTCGTAATCTCTTTGTGTTAATGTCAGTAAGATGTCAGCGCTGGGCTTCACTAATCATCTCTAAAGCTCATCCCATGAGTCTCATCAACTTCTCACCAATTATTTTGGGCGATGTTCAGAGTATGTTTTTTTGTTGAGTTAAAGGAATGTAGAACATTTTCCTTGAAATTTGTAATTTGTTAATCCGATGGTGATCCATTTTTCCGATTGAGAAACCCACTTATAGGGTTGGTCATTTTTTTTTTTTTTTTTTGCTATTAAAAGATCCTTAGCCTTCATTTTGTTGTTTCTTTGATCATATAGGGTGTTCGAGCCTTGCTCTTTAGATTTTTGTTTGATTGTTTTTTGTTCGTCGATTTGAACCTAATCAAACCTGTTCCTTTTTTTTAGTAAGCTTGATTTGTTCTATTTTGGAGTTTTATGGAAATTTATAGGTTTGGGTGATCTATTTTTTGGAGGTTCCTCCCAAATCCTTATTTTATCTGTTTCTAGACCATGTTTTTAATCTAATGGTGTTCAAGATTGTTGTCCCTTCTCTTTCTAATTGTCTTGTTCATTCATCACCAACTTAAGTTTAGTAGTGATAATTTCATGATTTAGTCTCAATCGATCGAAGATAGGATAATACCAATTTCTTGTGAGTCGTCTAATTTATCCATTCTCATCAGTATTGATATGACATTTTTTGTTAGTCTAGTAAGCTAATTCATGTATGCTCCTTGTGCATCCCATCTTACCGCACTCCATCATATCTTTCTATATATCAAGTTTAGTCGCAGTTGAGGATTTGTATTGTGTTGATTGGGTAGGGAAAGTATATCGTCATTCTACTTCTGAATATTGTGCATTTCTTAGAGGCAACTTAGTTTCATGAAGAAGTAAAAAAAACACAACTTGTTTCTTGCTCCAGTGCTAAAGTTGAATACTGAGCCACTGCTCATAGCACATGTAAGATTCTATGGCTTTGATCCGACATTTCTGAGCTAGGATTTTCTAGCAATGGTTTCATGCCTCTTTATTGTGATAATGAGGCCACATAGAAGATTGCTTCTTATTCCATCTTACATGAGAGGACCAAATATATTGAAGTTGAGAAGTCCGCTCTGATGTTGTAATAACAGTTTGTTTGAAGAAAAGCTAATATGATAAGAAAGAGTTAAGAGCACTGCTGGGTCAATCAATAGTTAAAACTAAGTCAGCTATATATAATCCAAAAATAAACCCCAAGATATTAGCTTGGTAGGTGATGAGATGATAATATGCACTTAATTAACAAGTAAAGAGAAATTTCTGGGTCTGAAAAAAAATATATATGGTTATATGTTAAGGAAATAGTAGTTGTTATTCTTCTTGAAACAGCCTAAACATTATATATTTGGTCACATAGAAGATTGCTTCTGATTCCATCTTACATGAGAGGACCAAATATATAACCATATTTTTTATTAACACAAAACATATGTTCCATACTCACCTGTCAAAACAAACGCATGTTGCATATTTTGTTCCTTATCCAAGGTTCATGCAAATTGTTCGCCAAATGATTATTAGTAACCAGTCTTGAAAAGCATATTTTTGTTTGAATATAGTTCAATCTTTCTGAGTGTATCACATAAGCCCCTTTACATCTCTTGAGACATGGTGAGAAGAGAGGAAGGTAAAATTGAAGATCCATTAACATCACCCACAGACACGAAGTGAATCACCATTGACGTAGAAAAACATAATTCAACACCAAATTTAGTCAACTTCATATAAAATAAATTACATCAAAATCACTATATACACTGCTGGAACTAAAATAATTAAAATCTTAATTCAAGGCCAGTGGGATGAAAAAGTAAATTTACTTAAGAACATTGATCTTTGAAAATTCAAGTTTCCCAAACTTGTTAACCAGGAACAAGTATCACAAAAGTAAATAAGGGCTCCGACGGTGTTATCCTCTATACCTTAAAAAAGATTTGGGGCGATGGAAATAAGTGAAATAGCTATTGCAGGGTAATGGGATTAACCTCTCATAAGTAAATTGTAAGAAAGACTTTGATAGCTGAATTCAGTTTTTGACTAAACACCAACAATAGAACACAATTAAACTCGTCGTAAAAGATCAGTTCTTAAAACATTAACCAAAATGCATAATAATAAATTTAGAACAAAGGCTTCTATGAGCACAACTAACAAAAGCGCTACATAAAAATTTCTTAAGAAAGAGAGGGTGTGACCAATATCGGTGGTTGACATTGTAGTCTAGACTTCTCCATGTAGCATGGAAATGGTTCGGCACTGCCATCCTCCAAGTTGAATATGCCCATATCATAACCGCCATGAGCGCTGAACAACTCTCCGTAAAAACAATCATCAGTGAAGTAGATGCAATTTGGTTTACATCCAGGGAAGTCCTTGGCAGAGAGAGACAATGAAGAGTTGTGACCAAGGAACAACATGGAGTCACCTAAGCTTTTCACCTGGACCCACTTCTGACCACTATGATTCAACTTAAAGACTTTGAAGAATAATATTTGACCGAAACCATATGCCTCACCATTTGCATCAATGTGAGCTGGTTGTATGTGCTTAAAGACCAACAAGAGCTCTCCAGATAAATCCACCAAATACTTCTGGTCATAATTATGACATAAATTCACCGGTTGTTTAATAATTCTTTTTTTAGGAGAAGGTCCTGTGACATCGCAAGCAACCACCCTTCCCAAGCAATTCACTGCGTAGAATTGCCCCTTGAAGTATATCATGTCCTCATAGCTTGCAGTATTTTTAGTATCTTCTATTACAGTCCATTTGTCATCTCCTGATCTACAAAAGGCCAATTTGCATGAAAATCCAAATATTGCCATGGCGATAAAATTGTCTACTGTAGGATTTTTGGACAATACAACTTTAACCAAGTAATTTGTTTTCATGTGTGCTTGGCTAGAGGTATTCGTGTACGCGACACCATCAGTTTCACAAATTTGACTTACAAGATATTCATTACCAACTTCGGAGACCCGGAAATCCAATACTTCTGGAAACGTTGTCACTGGTGGGAGTTGAATTTGGGTCCTTGTAAGAGGATTTACTAGTGTGATTGCTGGACGTTCTTCTACAAAAGTCAACCATCCTTCCGAAGATCCACAACAGCGTTTCTCATTGGCCTTGCATAACTCCAACTGATGAACCTTATTATCAGATATACTGAAGAAATCACGATTTGGGGTATTGTTGTCTTTGTTGGGTAGCATCAGCCATGGAGCTTGGCATGGTAAGTGATGACGTGTTCTCCTTGATAAAGTGGATTGCCAGGATTTACAGACAGCGTGAAATCTCACATAATCAGTGTTCATAGTAAACAGCTTGGATATCGCCACTACCAAATCATTGGGAAGATTGGCCCAATCACCCATCAAAGTTTGTTTAATTGGAACCACTGAAACAAGTGAAGAGGGAATTAAATTCCAAACACAAGTTTGATACAAACCACAAATCTCAAAAACGAAATAACGTTAACCCTAGATTAAAATCGAAATAACGTTAACCCTAGATTTCTGATCTCTCTCTCTCTCTCTCCTGCAACATCTAACTTTTATAGATCTCGATAACGCTTACCTTATGTATCTCTGTGATTGAGGATTGGAGGAGATCGATTACAACGATTAGATCGACGAAAACCGTGTGAAGCAGATGAAAAGCACGAGCACAAAGAGAATTTTATAAAGAGGAAAAAAATATAAAAATATATATATACATTACTTAGTACTTACTATTCATGTCTACAACGAATAAGTACTTACTATTCATGTCTACAATGAATCTACGTTGGATTTTAGAGTTCAACAGTGAGATGACGTGGAGGTGTGCACATAACCATTGATTGCTTTTCCACAAATAATCTCGAGGAAAAAATAAACGATTTTGTGCCGTTCCACTTCAGCTCAGTATCCAACACAGTGTCTCGAAAGTCACTTTTGCATTTTTTTTAATTTGCTACTTGGATGTGAAGACTGCCTAAAGGGTCGCACCACAATTATTCTCGAGGGCAGCTCACACCATTGGCAATTTTATTTTGTCTTATATCGGTTAAATATTTTGGAATAAGTTGATTTTTCGTGAGAAGCTTATATTTGTTATTTCGAAGCTTTTAACCCAATAAAAATTTTGGCTATGGTGTAAGTTGCCCTTGATAATAATTGGAGTGCATATAACCCTCCCCCTTCCTATATTCACCAAGTAAGAAGCTCACGTCATATATAGCAGCAGTTGACGAAGTTTCTAATCCTCAACGTCTATCAGAAATAAATAAAAAAATTATATTTTCAAAAATAATAATAAATTATTTTTCTTTCCCAATCCTTTGACCAACCAATTTGGCAATCTAACATCACAACCCTTTAGATTTCATAGAAACCTTTTTTTTAGGGTAATCAGATGGTTAGGCAGAACCCAAATTAGCATTAAAAAAGAAGACCATTACATCAGAAGGAAAGGTTGCCCACCATCATCCCTTTTCCATAATCAAGCTCAACTCCCTACAAATGGGAGGAGAGCACACTAATACATTACAAGAAGAAAATAAACAAACCAAGAAGTCAGCAGCTCGGTAAACCTCTCCAAATTTTAGCTCAATCTGGCAGAAGGACATCCTTTGGGGCAATTGATCTAATGTTGCTAGTCACACTTAAAATTCCATGGGAAGTTCCATCCCTTTTTGGATAGCATGAAGCTCATGGTGCAACACTAAAACCCCTTGACAACATTTGGCATACAACCTAATGACATTCCCACCTGCATCTCTAGTAATCGCTCCATGCCCACCCTATTGCTTTAAAGAAGCCGTCCGTGATCAATTTCCAGACACCTCGAGAAGGAGGGATCCAGTTACAAAATATGGGAATCACATGATAATAGTTAACATTCACTCCCCGTGATTCAAAGAAGGCCCTACTGAAGCTTGAATCCTCAATTTTCCACCAAGTGTCAAGGGCAATCCACTTGACACTATCATAAGCTTACTTTATATCCACCTTCATAATGAATATCAGGTTCCCCTTGTTTTTGTGATAATTTCTGATGATCTCATGACTGAGGAAAATATTGTCTGCTATCTTCTTCCCTTGCAAGAACACTGATTGGCAAGGACTGATAATCTTGGAAGCAACTTTCTTAAGTCTATTGGCTAACACTTTAGAGACGCGCTTGTATATAACATTACAACACAAAATTGGCCGAAAATCATCAAGACTCTTGGCCATCTCCACCTTAGGAATCAAAGTTATTACAGTGGAATTAACTTTTTTTACCAATTTTGCCACTTGTAAAGCAGCTTTGAATAGCCTTCAACATATCAACACCCACTATTTCCAGGTCCCTTGAAAGAATATTAAAGTTGTGAAGCCATCTGGGCCTGGCGCTTTGCTACCCTCCATCTAGAAAAGGACTGACTTGATTTCCTGATGAGTGACCTACTCCCCAACATGGCGATATCTTGTGCATCTATCTGTTCTCTTATTTTGGATTGGTTAATCTCATGGCCATCTTGAACATCATCATCTTGCTTGCCCGGCAATCTAGCAAACTAAGCCATTGTCTCATCATAGAAACTTTCAATTAGAAAAAGGAAAATTGTAATTTCTTTTTATCTTCATCCGAGGTATTGAAAATGGACAGCCGCCCAACTCCATAATTTAAGATTAAAAATCAAATATGAAAATTATTTATTTTTAAAATTTTGTGACCTACATCCCTATGGCATCGGATTATCTCTTTGGATGCTATACAATAAAAAAAGTGTTATCCTAAGAATAATCTTGACCTCTTTTTATTACTATTGCGCATCTCTTTTATCTTAATATATATATTCTTTGTGTCAAAGAGTTATGTATTGAAGCATGTTAAGATTCCAGAGAGCGCTGGTAAGTAATGAGACAAGTTTGTTTTGTCTTTATTCCAAAATTACTCTTTTCCACAAATTATTGATTTTTTAAACAATACATTTAGGGAAATGTAACAAAAAATTATCGTTTTTTCTTTTTTACTTATTACCAAATCATTATTAATTTATATAGTTACTATTGTCACACTAACTTTTACTAACACCACACCAACTGTATGTAATTCTTTGGTGATTAACATAGGAATTGTTGTGGCATTGATAAAAGTTGGTGTGACAATAGTAACTCTCTCAATTTATAAGTATTACCAAATCAATAATGTATTTTGCATGAAAGATCAAATTATCCTCAAAAGTAAATATTAGATTTTCTAACTTGATTTGACTTAGGAGAGATGAGTGAAAATAAAAGTTTCTTTTACAAGCTTTATCATATATTCTTCCTCTATTTTTCTTCTTCTTCCATTTCTTTTATTTTCTTTCTTCAAATTTCTTTTTCTTTTTTCCTTTTTTTTCACTATGCTTCCTCCATTTTTCATTCATGCGGCCTGAGTTTTGACTCCTCGTACAAGTCAAAAGCACTTAAAAAATGTCAATCCATATAGTCCCTTAATGTTATACTCCTAGATTTTATAATAATTCTTGTGCAACTAAGAATTCAAATTTGGACTGATTCGTCCAGCCCACATTAGAAATGAACCCAAACCGAACCTGACTCAAAATTTGCTTGCACCAGCCAAAGACTTTGGTTTTCCAAACCCAAAACCCGTCATCCCAAAAAAGTACAAAATATAAGAAAATTTTCTGGCATGCATGCGTAGCATGAAAGAGTCCGAATTCAATGCACCCAGCGTGGATGATTGAAACCCTCCTGCTACGCCTCAACAGTGCATAAGATCTGAACTCTATGATGAAAAGTCCACATATTTTCATATGTCCCCACGTAAGCAAGGGTACAACCACTTAACCATTAAACCTGAATACATGTTTTCCTGTTTATTGGGCCTTTTAGATTAGAGTAATGATTAAATACCCCCTCCCCGGCCAATCCCATGGTTTATGTGACATGTGCTAGAATTATAGATCTATACACTTCAAGATAAATAACTGCACATATTCTAGCACATGTCACATAAGGGGAATCGATTGAATATGCCACATGAGGGAGACATTTTATCACCAGTCTTTAGATTAGGGTTTAATATAAGCAATTATTTATCCTAAAAAGTATAGATCTACGATTCTAACACATGTCACGTCAGGAGAATTGATTGAATATGCCACATTAGAGAGACATTTTATTACCAATCTTTAGATTAGGGCAAGCATTCACAATTAAATGGTCAACTTCCGTAAAACCCAACAGAAACAAAAGTGTCATGCGGAAAAAAAAAATTCACAATTAATAGGCTAAAACGAAAAGGATTTTAATTTCCATACAACAGTTTGGAGTTGCACTTAGAAACGTATTACACACTAATGATTTTGAATAAGAAATTCACGAGTGGTTGGCATTGTTGCGTATCTCAAGGTATATCCCTTATAGTGATTGTAGTACCCCAGAACCTACCCCTCATTGAAGACTGACCAATCCACGGTCGATTTCTAGGCTTGACATGAGCCTTGTCCTCAAGTCTCTAAAATCCAAAGTTTGTTTTTGAATTATTACCAGAAAACTCAACCAGATAATTAGGTGCCTGCACCATGCCCAACCCGACCTTGGGCATGAAATGCTCAATCCTATCCCAACCCAAGTCGGGTAGGTCAGGTTAATTCATTCCTCATTAATGAGTACTTATAAGCTTTTATATAAAGATAATTGACATGTAAAAAATTTAAAATTTACAATTATTTGTCTTAAAAATGTATTTCAAAATTTTATATACATAAATTTATAAGCAAATTTAAAGAAAAGAATAAGAAGATTAAATAGAATAATTATTTTTATTGTTAATAGAAATTTTCAACAAAAGTAAAACATTTAAAGTTTTAATATAATCATTGTATGTAAGCATTACTAAGAAAGAAATTATTTATTTAATGAAAATAATCACAAATTATTTTCGATATATATAGATGAACAAAAGCATATATATTGAAATACTTTTAAAATTATAATCATTTTATCTTCAATTTCAGGTAAATCGGATTGGCCAATACCTATATTTGAACCCAACTTGAACCCAAAGCCGAACCCAAACTAACTATACTCAGATTTGAACCAAGGTCGGATTCAACCCAACGGATTAGGTTTGGCCCACCCAAGTTACAGTCCTACGTATAAAACACACACACACACACATACATACATACATATATATATATATATATATATATATATATATATATATATGAGTATTTTTCACCACAAACCCAAATTATTTTGTTTTTTCTCCCGTGAGATTTCATTGAAACAAATAAAGATCCAGGTTAAATATAATCATCTATAAGCATCTTAATTACCTTGGTGCATTATTATGCACCTTAATATAATCAACATATTCAGATACTGCCATGCCCTCCTTCAATAGATCGTATGTTCCCAAAGAATGTGCGATTGATTATATCAATTTATACCGATTCCTTTGATCTCGTGACTAGATGGTTAATGGGTAATCGAAAACATCATTTGTGCTTATCGAGTGGTACTACCTTTGTTTTGACAAATTCAAGTTCCAATTGCATGATGTTATTGAAATCAAGTGCTCCTCTTGATTGTTGCATGGGAGAAATGATAAACGATTCAAATTGCCATATACATATACGCATAAAAGATGAGGAATCAATATCCTCAAAGTCAATAAACAATAAACAAACTCAATGTCGTGCTCTATCGGGCTTTAGCCATGGACACAATTGAACCCTAAATTATGATTGGGTCTTTATGGGCCAAGATGAGGTTGATTTTCATCGGTTAGGGATCAATTCCATTTAAATTGTCAGTCTGACCAATTATTCATGTTCGGTCAAATCATTAATACAAACATAATGTAATGTAAAATATATATAAGACATTTATTCTAAGTTTACAATAAAATTTTTAGCGAAAGCATATTATTAAATTTCTATGTATGATAATATGTTTCCACATTCCACATGTAGTTATAAATTGTATGATAATAACAAAAAAGATCTAACACACTATTGAAAAAGATAATTTAAAAAATAATAATAATAATAATAAGTATAGGGTCGGGTTCCGTATACCCCTATTACGACTCACAATGCGACACACCGTTATATCTTATATGGGCAAAAATGTTTGGAATGGACTGATTTTTTGTGAGGATGATCTCTATGGTGAGGAGATCATCCTTGCCAAAAATCAGCTCATTATGAAACCTCTAACCCCATGTTTACAAGTTGAAAATTTTTAGACCGTCCAGTTTTTGTAAATCAATTTTGATGGTGTTAAAAGTTTTGGAATGGGATGATTTTTTGCCAGGATAATCCCCTCATCACAGAGATCATCCTCACAAAAAATCTGCCCATTCCAAACATTTTTTCCCATATAAGACAAAATGGTGTGTCGCAATGTGAGTCATAATAGGGGTCGTAATAACACTGTCCATAAGTATAACATCAAATCATTATCATCAAATCTTACATTAAACTGTAAATTAAAGCACAAGCACCAAAAGGTTATAGAAATTAATCATAGGCCTAAAAAAATGGGTTATTTTTATCACTAAAAAAAAAAGTGTTTAAAACATAAAAAAACAATTTTTTTTCTTTAAGTTGGTATTTCTTATTATTTTAATTGTTTGAGATACAAGAAGAATTCTTCGAATAACTAGGAACTCGTTCTTTTCAAAAAGATTAGAGAGCGTACTGTACTCTTGGCATTACTTGTAAGGACATTTAAGGGTGGGAAGAAGAATTTCTTCCCGCCACTTCCTCGCTGAGTCATTCCCAATGGTCTCCTTTTTTAGCACATGTAATCCAGACGGTGAATGCACATGTTTTTGGGTTTCCGAAATAATATTTTGCCTGCCCCATCCACCATAGGTGGTAACCTCGGATTCGATTTTTTGGAATAAAGAAAATAAAAATAAAAATAAAAACATTTGGTGTGTGCCCTCAAGTGTGAGGGGCTTTCGATATAGGTTCAAATCATTGAGGGCACCCTTATGAAGAAGGGGCCCTTGGGTGATTTAGACCATAGTGGTGTGTGCAAAAGTATAGAGAAGGGGAGAGTAGAGGAGGGAAGTTGAGGGGGGTGTTCTTGGTCCAAACCCACCTTGTTCCTTCATTGACTTCCTTTGACCTTCCTTGCTTGATTTGTTTGAGAGAAGTTTGAGAGTTGGGAGTTGAGAGTAGAGGTAGTAGAATTGGTTAAGAGAGAAAGGTTGAGAGAGTGGTTTCTTTTTTATCTTTTAGAGGGTTGGAGGTGGGATTTTTCATTAGGGATTGAGAGTTGAGAATGGTGGGATTTTTATAGAATTTGTGAATTATTTTGAGGGGTAGAGTTGGGTGAAAATAATGAGAAGTGGTAGAATGGTGTGAGGTTTAAGATAAGGGTATGTGTAAATTGATGGGGTTTGAGGGGTATTTGTGTAAGAAGGTTAAATGGGTGAGTTTTTACCCAAATGGTTTGGATCTAACCCAACCCATTTGGGTTGAGTGTTTGGTGAGGTGAGTTTAAGATGGTGGTTGTGATAAAATGGTATTTGATTTAAGAGAGTGGAGGATTTAATGGGGTGGTTGATGATATTTTGGGAGAGTGAAGGAGATGATGACATGTGTCAAAGTGGGTGGAAATGAAGGGTTGAGATGAGTTGATATGAAAGGATGAGTGTTTGATTTGAGATGATAGGTGTAGGTGTAGATTGTAGAGATGGGTTTTGTAGGGAATGATGGGGGTAGATTAGGGGAGGGTGATATGTTATAAGTGTTTGATTTGAGAGAATGGATAGGATAGGTTAGGGTAGGGTTATGGGTTGAATTAATTTTTGGAAGGAAGTAATGGAGTTGGTTGGTTGATTGGATGAGGGAGGTGAGATGGGGTGATGACATGTGTCACACCTTGATGATTGTGGTGATTGGTTGTGATGTTGGATTGGGTTGAGTTGGATTTGGGTAATGAATTGGGCTTTGGGAAATGAATTGGACTTTGGGTTTTGGGCTTTGGTAATGGATTGAGTTGAGTTGGATTTGGGTAGTGGGTAAGATAAGAGTGGGTTTGGGAATTGAGTTGAGGAGTGTAGAAGAATGATAAAAGAAGATTTTTAAATTAGAATTTTCCTAAAAAAGTTGATATTAATTAAAATCTCTTAGATCCCCACTATATAAGAAATTGATAGTTTTAAAAAAATCAATTACTCTTTGTCTCCATCCCAGTCGTGTTGAAACTTAAAGGTAAAATAAGATAAAAATAAAGCTCCTTGCCCTTCTTTGTTAACAAAAGTTTATATAAAAAAAAATCCCACCTGCCTTAGAGATCTCTAAAAGAAAATTAAAGAAATCCTATCGTTTTTACCTAATTTCTTCTCACACAAGTTTTTAACTTGCTTCTTTCTCTCTTCCGAGTGTGAGATACTACAAAACACACACACCACACACACACACACACACACACACACACACACACACACACTCACTCACTCACTCTCTCTCTCTCTCTCTCTCTCTCTCTCTCTCTCTCTCTATCTATATATATATATATATATATATATATATATAACAATGTAAAAGCTAGTTTGAAATTAGATTTGATTTAAAGCATAGAGACGCAAATAGAATAATTTTATTAATATTAATTTAATTACAAATATTTTAATTGATCTTTCTCTCATCATCTTCATTTTTCATCTATTCAATTTGTTTACTTTTTTATTACATGCCATAAGACTAGTGTCCAAGGAGGCAGTGCAACACGGCTCATTTTTAATTCCATTAGAGTAAAATGAGTGCGATTTTGTTGACGGGCATATTGTTGATGTATAGTAACCACGCAATCCTATTGGAGGATTGCTTAGAATATTTTTGCAGTAGTCCCTCATCTTAATTTGGTTTACAATCCTTATATTTTTTATTAATTAAATTCAAATCCAAACACGCCATTTTCAATTGAAATAGCAAAACACTTGTCTTACTAACATAATAAGATTTTAATAGTTACTAATGGTCTTTTTACTCATATGGATAACCACATCACTCGTCCAACACTACCACAGCCCTCTAAATTTCATGGAAAGCCTCAGATAAAAAATAATAATAATAATAATTCAAGAAATAATTTTTTTTTTAGCTTGATGTAAGTTTTTGAAAATTATTGAACTTCCAAATAACTCTTAAACTTAAAATTGAAATACAACAGTGAAAAATAATTTTTTTGGGGATTTATTTTTCTCAAGTTCATATACTTTTGTCCTCGACAATATTGAAGTATTCGATCCTGTTTTTAGATGTCAAAAGGTGAGCTTAAGATTAGTCGAAACCAATAAAATATTTTAGAAAAGTATTTTTCTCATTAATTTAGTAAGATTTAAAATCTTACTAAGGATCATTGAGCTCAAATGGATTATCAAATTGGCAATCCAAAACTAAGGTTTCTGATCCTGGAAAAAAAAATTAATAATTTATGGAAAAAAAATTATATATTTTTTAATGAAAATGATTTCCTCGAAAAATTCAGATAAAAATAATAATAATAAATGAAAAATATTTTTTCTAAATAACTTGCAAAAATAAAAAAGAGGTGTTTCAACTATTTACTATGAGAGATATTTTAAGAAAAGGGCTACTGACATCCCAACTATTACTTATTACATCCCAATTACTTAAATTAATTATCACACCCCAATTAAAGATCAAAACACACTCTTCAAATATTACTATGGTTTGCCTCAAATTACAATCTCATCATAATAAAATATTATAGCACTCATTCAAACAATTTCAATAGCATTTTACAATTAAAAAAGGTTCATATAAAATCCTAAACCTAAAACAAAAAAATCTAAAGAAAAATAAATGAGAGTTTCTATTGACGCTCCAACTTTTACTTATTTTCAACCATTCACCTATTTTCTTTATTTATTACTAATGTTTGCTTCTAATTACAATCTCAACATAATAAAATATTATAGCAATCATTCAAACAATTTCAATAGTTTTTTACAATTAAAAAAAATATTTTATGTAAAATCTTAAACCTAAAACAAAAGAATCTAAGAAAAAAAAAATGAGAGTTTCTATTAGCACTCCAACTTTTACTTATTCTCAACCATTCACCTATTTCTTTATTTATTATTAAGGTTTGCCTTAAATTATAATCTCAACATAATAAAATATTATAGCACCCATTCAAATAATTTTATTAGTAGTTTTTTACAATTTAAAAAGGTTCATATAAAATCCTAAATCCAAAACAAAAGAAAAGAAAAAAAAAATGAGAGAGTTTGTATTGGCAACTCAACTTTTACTTATTCTCAACCATTCAATTGCTTTCTTTATTTTTAATTGGGGTGTAATAAGCAAAAATTGGGGTGCCAATAACAACTATCTTAAAATATCTCTCATAGTAAAAACTCGAAATACCTCATTTTATTTTTGCAGGTTAATTAGAAAAATATTTTTCATTTATTATTATTTTTTTTTTCATTTTTTATTTGAATTTTCAAGGAAATCATTTTCATTCAAAAAGCATAATTTGTTTTACATAAATTACTTTTTTTATATTTTCATAATAAAAAACCTTGGTATTGGATTGTCATTTTGGTAATTCATTTGAACTCTACGACCCTTAGTAAGATTTTAAATTTGACTAAATTAATAGGAAAAGTACTTCTCTAAAATACTTTATTGTGTCCAAGTAACCTTGGACTCACCTTATGCCATCAAAAAACATGATTAGATACTTCAATATTATAATGGACAAAAGTATATAAACTTTGAAAATACAAATCTCAAAAAAATATTTATTTTTCACCGTTATATTTCAATTTCAAGTTTGGGGGTTATTTGAAAGTTCGGTAGTTATCAATTTTCAAAAACTTGGGTCAAGCTCAAGAAAAAAAATTTGTTTCTTGAATTTTATTTTTTTTATCTGAGTTTTTGATAAAACTTAAAGGGATGTGGTAGTGTTGGATTGGTGATGTAATTATCCATATGAGTAAAATGACTCTTAGTAAAGATTAAAATCTTAGTACATCAGTAAGACAAGTGTTTTGCTATTTCAATTGAAAATGACGATCTTTAGATTTGTATTTAATTAATAAAGAGTACAAGAATTGTAAAAGAAAAATTAAGGTGGAAGGACTGCTGTTAAAAAAATTCAAACAATCCTCCAATAGGATTGCGCCGTCACTATGCATCAACAATATGGGCGTCAACAAAATCGCACTCGAGTAAAACCTGCCCACTCGACATCAACATCAAGGTGTACGCTTAGTCTAAATTTAAGTGCTTTTCAATGCACGTGGAAGCATCCTGCTGTTTCATCAGAAATTTCTTAACAGCAGATTCGTACACGTGGGAGATATTTATTTACGTACAGTTGTTTTTTTTTTTTTTGCCCCCACAAACTCCTGCTTGGCACGTCAAGTATACAAAGGTAGTTTTGTAACAAACAAAGTACTTTTGTAAAAGGTGATGATATACGAACTAGAAAGTCTTAACTTCATTAATACCCGGCTGATGTGGCAAAGACATGGAATCATAAATCTTTATCTTCGGGAAACACAATCATATATCTTTCATGAAGATGTATAATAGTGTATCCCAAGGAAAAAATCTATGTTTTCATGTTGCATCAGCCGAGTATCCACCGAGTCTCTTTAGAAAATCATTACTGATTTGTAAATTAGGAATAACATTCAATACATGTGGGTACATGTGAGTGGTGGATCCCAAATATTTGTGAGCACCATGAGCAAAAAAATTCTGTCACACAAAAAAGAAGCCTGAATTTTTAGATCCCACTATTCAGTGGGTCATAGTATATTCTGAGTTCTTTTTTTCTCACGGTCCCACAAATATTTGACATGCGGTGTAAATGACATCAATAATAAGAGATAAAATTTCTCTCCTGCCACGGTGGAAAGCGAAATGATCTTTGATTGGATCATCTTGTGGCATTCAAAAACATGATCCGATGCCTTGGGATTTAAGAGGACAAAATTCTATGAATTTTATAAAAAAAATTATTTTTCACCATTCAATTTTAATTTTAAATTTGCATACTCAATAGCCATCCATTTTCAATTCCATAAATCAAGCTCGAAAAACATTTTCTTTTAATATGTGGCTTGGAATCTAGCCACAACATAATCTAACAGAATTGTGGGCAACACTCAAATTTGAAGATGAAACAAAACCTCTTGCTTTATTTGGCATAAACAACAAAATGAACGTTTCTTCCTTCATTTTCAGAGAATCTAACTCAACTTCTTAGAAATTCTCATGGTACTTTTTTGTAAATGATCTTGGAAACTTTGATAGATATTTTAAAAGCTAGAACTAGAGGGTGGTTGAAAGTTAGGATCATTGAGTCCTTTGCTTTGATAAGGGAGTTCTTGGTTGGTGAGGGTTTATGGAGATGGGAAGAGGTGGCAACTAGTTGTGTGGATATAGTTCTTGAAAAATGGAGTCTTAGAAAATAAGGAAACTGGAATTCCTTATTTTAAGGCATGAATAATAATGCTAAGATTTTATTTGCCCCTAATTTTAGAAGAGTTTGTTGATGGATTGCAGATAAACAACTTTAAGATACAACAAACGTGCAATGAGAACTTAGAAGCAACATTCTAGAGAATGTTCTCCTTAAAATTCTCTTACAGAAAGTATGTCTTCTCCAATTAAGTAGTTTGAAAATATAAAAAATTAAGCACTTATTGAGTTCTTGAAAACTTCAATAATTTGGCTTACTTGATCATCCAATTATGAAAACTAAAATGTCTTTACAAATAAACATTTAGCAAGTAGATGTGTGCATTCATAAATAACTATTAGAACAAATCCTAAGATTCGAAGTATAAATTAACAAGAACACAGGAATCTCATAAGACACAAGATATATGTGGTTCGATCAAAGTATCGACCTACTTCCACGGGCAAAAATGACGATTTCACCATATTAATAAAAAAATAACTGAGTTACAATTTCTTTCTGTCTCTCGTATATCTCTTACACTCTTTTAGGATTTCATCTATTATCCTTTATATACTTAGGGTTATAAAGAGGTTAAACGGGGGGTCCAATATTTTTGGTCAGGACTTCGCGTAGGACCCCCGATGATGGTAGGGCAACTTTATACATTACCAATTAAACGGATTATGCAGGTCGTTAACGGATCATCAAAAGATCCGAGTTGAATCCACGACAACTCTCCATATATAAGAATAAAAGGCATAACCCAACAATAACTAATAAATGTATCCATTAATGGTTGGTGAAAAAAATGTATTTATTCACGTATAACCAAAAGGTGTATCCATGAATGAATTGCCAAAAGGTGTATCCATACATGAACAGCTAAAGATAAGCATTCGTTGCCCCATGTTATCAAAACGCAGCCCACCTAAAAGAAGCCAAATGAGTTCATTAGGTAGTTTCTCATTGAACCATTCAGGCCCAATTGGTAATAAGATGTCGAGTGGGTTTATTTAATCTCGGCAATCACTTATCAATAGCGGTGTGCTTTGAGAAAATGGGGATGCAATGAGTGCAAGTTGTAACCAGAAGGTGTGCACATTCATGGAACTGAAAGATGCAGCCATTTGGATGATAACAGAAGAAATGTGAGTATTCATGAATTACCAACTATTTGTGTACACTCAAATTTATTTAACCAAAATATTTTATATACATAATTCAAAATTCTAATAAATTAAAAACATCCATGGATACAGAGAAAATATAATATATGTAAAAGGTAACTTTGGAGTTAAAAACTTCAATTAATGTAAACATTATAGAAGTCTATAAAGATCATGGGTGGCCTTGGATTTAAACGAGACACTTTGCAACACAATTAAAAATACAACACACATCAAATTATCTTACTTTGATGTGAAATTCCAATAAACCTGACATTATTATAGTGATGTTTTATTTTCTGATTTCTTGAACACTTCTAAAAGTAAACTTAAATTCTTATGAGGTACCAAATTATGTTTATATTATATTGGTAAAGTTCCACTTTCTATCCTTGTCAATTGAACTTATTTCCTTTGTAGTTAGACTTCATTAAGAGTTAGACTAAATTTTAAATTTGTAACATATGTCGCTAATTATTTTTAAAGGGATAGCAAATTAAGTGCTAAAGTCACATATCGACAATTTATGCTTACCCATTAAATCTAAGATTATTCGTTTGCTAATATCATGCTGGGTAGTCATTAGTGGTGACTTTATAGAGTGGGTTAACCTCATGATTTCATTTCTTGTTATTCTTACCAAATCTTTAAAAAGTCTTTTGATGGATTATCGGCCAAGTCTTTACATGGTCTCATATCCCATTTGTGTCAATTATTTCACAAATCCATGACCCAAACTTCTATGTCTAGATTTACCATTATTGATATTAAAGCCCTTGATAAAATAGTTTTGCTATCATAATGAATGAAAATGTATGGCACTGTCCAAAGAAATGAAACTCATACTCCATTGTTGAGTCTGATATACTAGTTTACATCTGGGATATCCAAGAAATTGCACTTCCACTAAGGGTAAATTAAATAACCATCTAGATGTAATTTATTACCCTTTCCCGAACAGCCCAACTTGAATTGGTGTATCTTTCTAACAAAATTTGGATAAAACAAATCAAAGTCCATAATTCATTTACAGAGCTGCTATCACCACACCAATTTTTTTACTAATGCCGCACCAAAGCTTAGGTAAATTGCACACAATTGGTGTGGCATTAGTAAATGTTGATGTGGCAATAGTAGGGGCATATGTCAGAGGAGGACGTCATATTATCACGACTTCAATTCTGCTGATTGTCCTCCGGGGCTCCACACTATGATTATTAGTAGACTTGGTTAACTTACAAAAAAAAAAAAAAAAAAAAGGGTAATTTAATAAAATCCCCTCCAAAATGGTGATATTAAGTTTAACCCCTTAAAATGCAAAATTAGGTTTGCCGCTTTGACCGAGAGCCAATGTCCCTTTTAACTATTAATTAATATTGAAAATTTTATTTTATTTTTAAGAATAATCTTGGAAATTAAAATTATTAAATTAAAATTTGAACAAAATCAAAATTTCACTGTTAGTTAAGGGGGCAAACCTAACTTTCATTTTGTAAACATAGGTCACATAACCCTTTAAGAGTCTTATATGTGTCAATGACCTTGACCTTGATAATGCTGGGAGGGGAGAAGCAACTGCAAAATCACCTAGAAAACCTCTTTGAAAGCGCAGACATCCCCAAAAATGCCACAACTCATATGAGTTTGTGAATTAATGCTTCTAATTTTAATTACCCAAATCCAACAGCTAGAAATCACCATGGGATAACAATCACCAATCAACATGTAACACTCACTATATGCTTCCTCACTTCAATTCCTAAGATAATATCAAATTTACACCATTATTTCATTTTAAATATTAAAAGTATAATTTATTAGTTTCAATTACAGGTGTCATCTTGGTGACGGCCTATAATTAACTTGTCATTGATATATCAACAGATTATCATACATTAATCTCTATCACGCATTAAGCAAATATATTAGGGTCTTGTTAGGGCAGACGTTAAGCTGCATTAAATACACTTTCGACATAAGTATTTGAGGGAATTTTTGGTAAACAAAAAAAAAAAAAAAAAAACTTTTGATGGCAGTTTTGGCAGGAAATTCAATTTGCAAATTTTATTTAATGAAATTCAACTTTTAAATTTTATTTAATGAAGCTTAACGTGTGCCGTTAGCACAGATGTTAACAAAATCGTTCTGGATCATTCTAAGATGATCCCTACTGTACTCCCTAACCCCCTACAACATCACCCTACTCTCACTACTCACTTTCTTTAAAAAGCGCATCGCTGTTCCCGCTTCTTCTCTACGTCCGCAATCTCGTCTGCAATCTCACGATCGTCTCTGCGTCGGCAATCTCACGTTCGTCTCTGCGTCTGCGATCGTCTCTGCGTCTGCAATCTCACGATCGTCTCTGCGTCGGCAATCTCACATTCGTCTCTGTACATCCTTGCTCCTCCTCCGCTTTGGTAAGAATTGCTTCTATTCGATTTTTTTTTTTTTTTTTGTGGCTGATTTCTATTCGATAATTCCTCCCATTTGTAAATTCTGTGCTATATATTTTAGTCAAGAACTGTAAATGATAATCCGACCGCCGAATCCATTTCAATGGTCACCTCACTAAATCGATTTTTTCCATAAAAAAGCTGGTAGTAGCTCGCCTCTGTCATTCCTCTAAATAGCACCTGCACTTCCTGGGTTACCTTTGCAAGCAACTTTAGTTTTAGCCAACCTTCAGGGTTTCACCCATCTAATAGGCAGCAACTTCAAAGGCCTACAAGGTCTTACTGCAAACCTCATTAGCGATAATCTGTCATTCTCCTCCTTAGATGAGTTGCTCTTAAAGTCAGTTTTAGTGTGTGTTTGGTAACACTTCTGAA
The DNA here is from genome assembly GCF_017979445.1 of Akebia trifoliata. Taxonomy (NCBI): domain Eukaryota; kingdom Viridiplantae; phylum Streptophyta; class Magnoliopsida; order Ranunculales; family Lardizabalaceae; genus Akebia; species Akebia trifoliata. The sequence continues at coordinate 109,201 of NW_028237143.1, read as the reverse complement.
GTCTGAATGGAGGTGGTCCACCATTAAAATTCAGACGGTTTCAAACATGTTTGTTTAGCAAATTATTCCTAAAATACCCTCTTCAAAAGAAGGTTCTGACTTCTGAATCGGTTTGAGTTTACAGAAACAAAAACCTGAAAAGATCCGTAAAATTAACTTAAAAAAAGAAGCAAACGTATCAGATTTCACCAACCAGTCGCCATTAAATGAATGATTTGTTGACGATTTATTTTTTCTCAACTAAATTTCTTGAGAAATTTTACCAGCGTTCGATTTCCATCGCTTAACTCTCTGACCAAAACAACCCACAAAGCCTGATTTGAATGAGAGAGTTGAAATGTAGAGAGAGAAGAGGAAAGAAGATTTTGTTGGGACGCTGTAGAAGGGTATTTGTGGGAAGTGTGTTGGTTTGGTTGGAAAACATTGGAAGACGTTTTTCCTTCTTTCTCTCTATCTTTCCTTCTTTCTTTTTTGTTTTTCTCCTTAAATAAATTTTGAGCAAGCTGGGCCATTAGAAGAATGCAGTTGTTGAATAAGAATTTTTGTCTCATGTCTTTGATGGAAATCAGAGATTGGGAATATTTTTATATTATTTTATATATAAGATTGAAATTATTAATATCCTCTTTTAAGTCATATGTTATTAATTTTAACTTTTTATTGGATTTAAAACTAATAGCAAGTTATCAACCCACTCTAAGTATGTCTCTTTTTTTTCATTTTCATCCATTGTGACAAAGATGACATCCATATAAGTGGATTAATCAGTTGTTAGATGTGCTTTATATCAATTTTGATTTTAAACAAATTTTAGTTTATAGAAAATAAGAGGGAAAATGACACACACAACAGTTATCTTTAAATCACACACTGTTATATAGAAATTGTTTTTTTCAGTTTCTTTTTAATTTCATGTAGAATAGCACACATTGCAATATAGAAATTGTTTTACACACAGAGTAATGTTATTAAATCACACACACACATTGCTATATACACACATGTACATATGTAAACATTATTCAATTTGAAAACAATACTTTTGAGGTGTTTGATTTGTTAGAAATCGAAATTAAATATGTGGATAGTTTTATTATGCATAATATGTTATGTTTTTTGATTAACAATTTATTAGAATTACGAAAGGGTAATATTGTCAAAATGACCATTATGTTTTAAAATTCTATTTGTAACCAGAAGCTCTTAGAAATGATAAACAAACAATTTTTCCATAATAAGATTCAAATTCCAAATTTCAGAAAACAGACTTTAGAAGCCTTCAGACTTCAAAAATCTAATTGAAATTAATTATCATAACATCACGAGAAGATACTTTGCCATCTTCAAAATTATTTCGTTCCTTGCAATCCAAAAACACCATAGGATATTCCATGGAACCATACTCGCAATAGAAAGAAACTGAGATTGAGGGCCGACATCACCATTGCATTACCTTCCTTTGGGTCATTTTTTTATTCAATGAATTGCGAAGTACTAACTAGAAAAAATTCCACACTTCTAAAGAGAGAGGACATTCATAGAATAGATGACTTGAGTTTCCTCACTCCTTGTACAATAGAGGACATTCGAGAAGCTCCCTACTTTCGGTTTACAAACCTTCTTCCAAGCCACTAGATGTGTAGAATTTAATTTATTAATAAACAATTGTTTTGTAGGAAATATATGGCTCAATGCAATGATCGTTTCTCCTGTGTTAATTGTCCAAAGAGTTTCACTAGTATGAAGAGCTTCATTATACACAGTGATAGCAGTCATGGACTTTTAAAGGAATTATGCCATACTTGTTCGAACCGCTTCCAAACACCGGTTTTCCTGGAGTTGCACATCCAGGAGGCACACCCGTAGGTTTTTAATTTTTTCTTTTTAATGTTAAATTCATTTTTTTTAAAATTAAAATTATTAACATTTCATTTTACAGTCGCGAACCAGAGAGACACAAGAAACCCAAAAAGAAACAACCCAAGAAAAACAACGGTACACAACTTTATTAATTTAGTTTTGGAGATAGTATTTGATTGACACAAAAAATAACATCTGCTATTATTATTTTTTTCTTTTTCTCTTAGCAAAGGGGCAAAGATAAGATTCCTAACTGCTGCATTTTCAAGTCTGTGAAGGTATATATTCTTTTTGTAATAGAAATTTAAATTTTTTTGGACATTGATGGAGTTGTATCTCACTGTTTTACTTTGAATGGAGTGTCTGTGAATCCTAGGTAATTAGTTGATTTTTTTTTCTTGTGCATTTTTTTGTCATTGAGGAGGATGTTGAATTGGTCATTATTTGCCCAAATTCATGTTAGTTCTCTTGTTTTTAAGCACCTTATTCATAATGAATTTCACAATGCAATCAAATCTGCTTTTTTAAATTGATTGCAACTTGATTCACTCTAGCAAGACAAGCTACTATAAAAGGTGGACCTATGTACAGAAATTAAATTGATTAGTGACTATGGTCATTAGATTTGATAATACATAATGAGTTCCCTGGCTTTACTCCATATTTGAACTCCCTTTGATGGGGTCCATAAGGTTGTCACGTTTTGACTGTTGTATTTGTGTATGCCACCCCTTAAAAAAATCTGTTCATTATGATATTCCTAAATTCATGAAAATTTGACTTGAAATTTAAAATGTCTAATTGTCCAATTAAGCCCTTATTTCATCAGGACATCTTTTTTTCTTTTGTGGTTTGTAGTACTGAAATGGACTGATTTTTGGAAGAGATGCACTGTGTGAAAAAATCACTTTATGATTGGATAGTCAAACTTTCAAACATAATGTCTATTTGGGCACACCATAGGTGGGAGTAGAAATAAGAATAAGAAGAGGGAGTATATATATATTAACTCATGCGTAATTTCATGATTATAATTTGGGCTTACATTATGAAAGCTGCCTAGTCCTGTCCTCTAAAGAATAAGAGAAGGTTCAATATGAGTTGTCAAATTTTTTTAGCCACAATTTGAACAGTCCTCAACACACACACACACAAACAGATTAATGAAGGAGATATGTACATACATAAATACATACATGTGTGTGTTGAGGACTGTTCATAGGTGGGTAGGATCTTGTGGTTGGGGGAGAAATAGTAGAGTGGTAATCTTCCTTCCTGTTTATTTTTGTAAGTTCAGTTATCAGGTAGGTGTTCTCAATCTGCTTTATTTTCTCTTGTTTTAGTCTAATCACACACTAATCAGGGGAAAAAAACTTATGACCAGGTGGTAAGATCTGACTGAAAGCCCAAATCTCTATCGGATAACACCCATCTATGAGCTTTGGTATTGAATCTAAACCCTAGTACTCATTCTAACTTCTGAGATACTTCTTTAATTTGGAGAGCTTATTCAAAACTTTTATCCTACACTGTCCTTTGGAGTATAAACCTTGAGTGTACTTCTAATTCTTGCTACTCAGAGACAACTTTACAGAGTTCATGCATGAATGAAATAATATAGTGTAATTTCCTCTTTCTTTTCTTTTCTTTTTTCAATCTGTGTGTTTTATAGATATTATTGTATAAGAGTGCGGATTGTATGCACCGGGGGTGGAGGATTGAAGTCTTCCTCCCACACCCCCAATACACGCCACCTAAGCTGTAAACCAAATAAATTTTAACAGGAGATATTTTTGGTGCAAATTCCTTAGATTATGGCTTACATGGCTCGTATTGGGGTGTGGGAGGAGGGCTTCAATCCTCATATGATCCAGACTCATTTTATAATTTCACGTGAAAGTGAAATAATTACCCTACATCTTTGAGTACGTGTGACAGACTCAAGGGAAAAAAAATGAGTCCAGATCATATGCACCCAAGGTGGAGGATTGAGACCCCCCAACGGGAATGGATCCTCTATAGCCACAATTTCCTTTTGCGCCCTGTAACTCTGCTTCTACAGTCTACACATATCACTTTTGAAAGAAAAAAAAAATTCAGATCTAATCTACTTATGGATTAGATCAGATTTGAAGAAAAAAATTATTTGAACACGATCCATGATTTTGAAAATGGACGGTCATTGAACCTCCGATTTTCAAACATTTTTCAATGATGAAATATAAATTTGTGGGTGATGAAGCACTTTCTTAATCGACTAAGAGTGCCAGAGGAAAATGGAACTATTGAGGATCCACTCCTCTCCCCCATGGGAAGCGGATCCTCTATAGCACACACTTCTTGTAGCACAGATCCAATGATTGAAAAAGTGCCACATCAGCCATACACTGAGATCCCACACTTGAAATTTTGGGTGCTCAGTAACTGTTGATTTTCAAAAAAACTGTTTTTTGATTTTTTTATAACATCAATAGGCGGAGATGTTAATTTTTTTTTAAAGATAACTCTCTCATCCTCTATGGTAAAGCGTGTGGTACAGAGGATCCCCTTCCTTCCCCACACCTCAATGCTGGCCACGTAAAGCACAATCCACAATTAAAAATCATTTTTGATACGGTTATAATCTATCTTGTTATTATACTCCCTACTACTAATATCTGGGTACGAAACATCCTATTGTTCTTGAAATCGACCTTTTCATTAATGTTGAAACGTCCTAGATCCCAAATGTTTTGGAAGCAATTACATCCATCATAGTGCGTATATTGTAGGCTAATTGGCTATTAAAATTAATGATGATATCTCCGCAAATATCATACTGGACCCTTGTGTCTTTGTAATTCTTCAAATTAATTGGCCTAATAGCATACATCTCAAATTCGAATTGGAACACAAAATCCATTGCTTCTTCCTTTTCAAAATTTTCATTTTGTATTTTGTCTTTAGCTTCTTTGTTGACGTAAAAGGAATGATCTAAGATCAATCCTTCAATATTTGATTTATATCCTTCATGACCTGATCATCTACAATTGTATTTAAATATAGATCTATAAAATGATCATGAGATAAATAATTTTGCTTTTATGGAGCATTTCTTCAATTAGGCAACCAACTCCTTTCAAGTCATCACGCATTGAATCTAATATTTCCCTACCCATCTCATTTGACACCATGATTTTCATCAAACTGTGATTTCTATCTATGGATGAGAGGCTGGTGAACAACTCAAAAGTCAATGGGTTGGCAATGCATTAATAGGGTAAGCAGGTCCATAGGGGTTTGGGCTATTTGGATGTAAAGTGAAGAATGGGGCAATGGGCTTTTATGTTGCCTAAGAATGAGGCCTAAAGACTTGGAAGGGAAATTAAGAGTCTCCCTCAATCACATTGTACATTACTCTTCCCTATCATCATCACCTTTAGTCGCCTATTTTTTTTTTTTTTATAAAGATTTTCCGTGCAATATTCTGTGTAATACTTGTTGCACCGAGAAGATCTTCAACCATTTTCTACCATAAACTGAAGTTGCCCCTTCCGTCAAATTTCTCTACTTTGAATTTGCTTGTGATCTTTGATGCCACTGTATTGAATCCCTATTTTATGGCGCTCCCCTCCTCTCCACCCACACACATTTGTTTTCTAACAATCTTCTTAAATGATTTTCCATGAACAAATTTTTTTTCATGAGTAAATTCCTTATAGCCAAAAAGTATAACAAACCTTTAAGAAAATAGAACACAACCATCAAAACCTTTTCCTTGTACCGATCTAGCTGCATTAATACCAATCTACGTAAGTTTGAGAAACGACGATAACAATTGAAAAACAAAACACAATTAAAAGAAAAGAAAAGAGAACACAATACAAAATTATGTGTTTTGGCAATATTGCCTACGTCCATAGGAGATGATGAGAACCTTATCCTAAGTTTCATGAGAATTAGGATTTCTCGAAAAATGTGAAAAGAAAAAATGAAAAACGCCGTACACAATCTAAACAAGTTTGGTTATGAATTGTATACACACACACTATAGTTTGGTCATCCTCTTTGGGATTAAGGAGGTAAAAGAATACAAATAATATAATTGTAGGGGTGTTATCGTAAAAAGGATAAAAGAGTAAAATGAATAAACTTTGAAAGGTAGTATTAGAAAGGAAGCAAGTATTCTTGGAAAGCGAGGAGAGAAAAATGAATAAAGTTGAAATAATTCCTCTAGATGCATATAAGATTGAATCTAAATCGTTCTTTTTGGGAGATAAACATTAGGGGAAGACAAGTGTTGTGTTTCATTTTTTATACTAGAGTTTGCTTGTGTCTATCAGCATAAGCATCCTCTTTAGAGTTATGAGGGACTAAAAGAGGAAATGGAAGCATAGTAGAGGGAAGACAATAAAGTTGGAAGGGCAATCTTGAAAAGGAGTAAAAGAGAAAAAATAATAAAGTTGGAGGAACATTCTTGAAAAAGAGTAAAAGAGGAAAGACATTAAAATTGAAAGGATGTTCTTGAAAAAAAAAGAAAAGGGAAAGCTAATAAAATAAGTTATCCTTGAGACTTACTACTTATACTTAATCACTTAATTTATTTTAATTGATTAATCATAACAAATCCTCTTTATGTAAGGACAAAAGGAGTGGGATTGACCATTATGCTTTATTATATATACTAAAATTTGCGTTATTTATGTCACGAACATCCTCTTTGGGGGTTAAAGAGGTACAATAGAGAATAAAATTTGAGGAGTATTATTGAAATGGGAGGAAGAAGAGGAAAGACAATGAAATTGAAAGTGTTATTGGAAAAATAAGGATAAAATTAAAAGAAAAGGATATAAAATTGGGGATACCCTTGGAAAAGGGGAAGACGAGAATAGGCATCTAAGGTAAAAACAGTCTTCAATGTAAATTCTTTGTAAAATAACAAGATTAAGACAAACAAGTACGATTCACCGTTGTGTTTTATTATATTGATTAGAAGTTGACATGTGCAAATGCATATATATCAAAGAAGTTTATTTGTAATTTAAAATATTGATTAAAGGGTTTTGAAAATTATATTAGTATAAAAAATATTTTTGTAATTTTAAAAATTAATCAATATCATTATAAGGTCGTGAGTTGCAATATATTTGATTTCTGACTAAAATGATCATAAATATATTAAATTTAAATGTAAATATGGGAGCATTTATGAGATTCAAATTTCAGAATTGTACGACTTGTACTCCACTTTCTCTCGTTATAATAGTAAAGATATGTAAAATCAAAATCATAACGGATCCTTAGAACAGGGACAAATTAGAAGTCGCCATTGCTATAACCATCATAACAACTAGTGGACGGAGTATTCACCACTCAATTTGTAGGGTTGTCTTCTCTTTGACTTCAGGCCTTGTTTTTAATATCCTCGTGATAACGATGCACAAAAATTGAAGGGTGTTGATTTTGACTTTGGAGCACTGTCCATATGAACACATTCTGTATTTCTTTGACTCTCTTTCTTGCTGAAATAATTAAAATATCATTCCTTATTCACTGATTTTATATTTTCTGAATAATCCATAAACATTATTCCGATAAACTTTAGTAGTACTTGATAATGGCAGGGATAATAGACCCCGATGTGGGGAATTATAATCCTGTAATCCCACGAGTTTTGTTAGCTATCAGACTCCAGGACTCCCTTGTGTGCCATGTGGCACAAATACTTCCATAATTAGAGTACTGGTATAGACTCTGTGGTTATATTCTGATTGCAGCTGTTGCTGCCACCAGAAATAGCCCAAGGAAATGTTTTATCCTAAATTTTGACCATGAATGATAGCCAAAAAATTCTAGTAAATGGTCTATATTTTTTTTCTTTTACAATTGTTAAACTTGGAAAATATCCTCCTACTATTTTTTGTGATGTCATGTGTAGTTCAAAGTTTTTTGTTTCTGCCTACACTTCTTTTGAGATGCTCATGCAGGTGTTTTCTTCTTCCTTGTAGCTGATTGAGAAGTTATCTGTTAGATCACCTACTGGTGAAGTAAAATTGAAGTTCATGAAGGAAATAGCCAAGGAGTATCAGATTGAATGGGATACAACAGAATCCGAGAAGGAGCTTCTTAAGCCCCCCGACGAGCTCATAGTGATCTCTCTCTCTCTCTCTCTCACACACACCCACACACACACACACACACACAATACAACATTAACAATGATTCCCTCACACAGGAAGGACCACGCACATTTATTAGTGCTACTAGCATGCCTGTTAAGCCAGTATCAGCACAAGGTGTTCAGCCAAATCGGTCTACTAGCAGGTATTTTATCATATTATGCACTTATATCTTGAACTTCATGAGCTCACCTGCAATCCAAAAATAGGATTAAAAAAAAAAATTACCCACTCATTATGGTTCCATTGTCTTTGGTGTTCTTCCCATCTGTAGCTTATGCAACAATAGGTAAGGACAATCTATGCAGTACGAGGGCACGGCTTCAGCTGCTAAAGCAGCCGCTGAGTCTGCAGAGAAAGCAATGGCCGCAGCACGTGCTGCTGCCTTTCTGGCTAACAGAAGCAGTGGTTCTAGCAATGTTGTTGATAGTATCATTAATCCATTGTCAAGCACTGGTCCTTCAATATCGAGTGATCAACTAATAAACTATCACTCCAAGCTCCCCGAGAGGACCTATGAGTCGGAGAGTTTTAACAAGTGTCGTTATTTGAGCGATGAGATGGGACCAACCAATTTGGACAATAAGAGAATTCATAGGAGGCACACCTACAATGCCCCTGCACAGGCGCATTCAGATGTAAAGTTTGATGATTCAGACGGATTAGACTCCAACTGCGATGAAGAGATCGAGATGGAAACACCTTCAGGTGGAGTTCATCCTCCACCTGATCGAGTTCCTCCACCAGTACCTCCTCCATCTCATGGTTGCCAGCCTAATGAGAGAGCCGGGGAAGATTACTCTGGCTCATATAGACGTAATTCACTTCCTCGCATTCATCCCAAATTGCCAGATTATGATGCACTTTCTGCTCGCTTTGAAGCTCTTAAGTTTCGCAAACCATGAATAGAAACTGCAAATTGCTTAAACATTCATGTAATTTTTTTTGGTCATAGATTCTGTGTTCTTTATCATGCTCGAACAGTACCATAATTTTCCTGTTACATTTTATCAACTTAATCTCTATATGATTTTTGAACATGAATAGAAACTACAAATTGCTTGAACATTCATGTAATTTTTTTTGGTCATAGATTCTGTGTGTTCTTTATCATGCACGAACAGTACCGTAATTTTCCTGTTACATTTTATCAACATAATCTCTTTATGATTTTTGAACCATTCTGAGCTTGTTGTCTGTCTTCATAACCTTTTCTGATCTCACAAGGTGAAGGCTTTCTTATTGTTGGTTTGTGTTTAGTAAATGTGGTGTGTGTATAGTCAATTTAATTCGTAATCTCTTTGTGTTAATGTCAGTAAGATGTCAGCGCTGGGCTTCACTAATCATCTCTAAAGCTCATCCCATGAGTCTCATCAACTTCTCACCAATTATTTTGGGCGATGTTCAGAGTATGTTTTTTTGTTGAGTTAAAGGAATGTAGAACATTTTCCTCGAAATTTGTAATTTGGTAATCCGATGGTGATCCATTTTTCCGATTGAGAAACCCACTTATACGGTTGGTCATTTTTTTTTTTTTTTTTTTCTATTAAAAGATCCACAGCCTTCATTTTGTTGTTTCTTTGATCATATAGGGTGTTCGAGCCTTGCTCTTTAGATTTTTGTTTGATTGTTTTTTGTTCGTTGATTTGAACCTAATCAAACCTGTTCCTTTTTTTTTTAGTAAGCTTGATTTGTTCTATTTTGGAGTTTTATGGAAATTTATAGGTTTGGGTGATCTATTTTTTGGAGGTTCCCACCCAAATCCTTATTTTATCTGTTTCTAGACCATGTTTTTAATCTAATGGTGTTCAAGATTGTTGTCCCTTCTCTTTCTAATTGTCTTGTTCATTCATCACCAACCTTAAGTTTAGTAGTGATAATTTCTGGATTTAGTCTCAATCAATCAAGTTATACATTTGGGGTCAATCGAAGATAGGATAATACCAATTTCTTGTGAGTCGTCTAATTTATCCATTCTCATCAGTATTGATATGACATTTTTTGTTAGTCTAGTAAGCTAATTCATGTATGCTCCTTGTGCATCCCATCTTTTGATATATCAAGTTTAGTCCCAGTTGAGGATTTGTATTGTGTTGATTGGGTAGGGAAAGTATATCGTCATTCTACTTCTTAATGTTGTGCATTTCTTAGAGGCAACTTAGTTTCATGAAGAAGTAAAAAAAACACAACTTGTTTCTTGCTCCAGTGCTAAAGTTGAATACTGAGCCACTGCTCATAGCACATGTAAGATTCTATGGCTTTGATCCGACATTTCTGAGCTAGGATTTTCTAGCAATGGTTTCATGCCTCTTTATTGTGATAATGAGGCCACATAGAAGATTGCTTCTTATTCCATCTTACATGAGAGGACCAAATATATTGAAGTTGAGAAGTCCGCTCTGATGTTGTAATAACAGTTTGTTTGAAGAAAAGCTAATATGATAAGAAAGAGTTAAGAGCACTGCTGGGTCAATCAATAGTTAAAACTAAGTCAGCTATATATAATCCAAAAATAAACCCCAAGATATTAGCTTGGTAGGTGATGAGATGATAATATGCACTTAATTAACAAGTAAAGAGAAATTTCTGGGTCTGAAAAAAAATATATATGGTTATATGTTAAGGAAATAGTAGTTGTTATTCTTCTTGAAACAGCCTAAACATTATATATTTGGTCACATAGAAGATTGCTTCTGATTCCATCTTACATGAGAGGACCAAATATATAACCATATTTTTTATTTACACAAAACAAACGCATGTTGCATATTTTGTTCCTTATCCAAGGTTCATGCAAATTGTTCGCCAAATGATTATTAGTAACCAGTCTTGAAAAGCATATTTTTTGTTTGAATATAGTTCAATCTTTCTGAGTGTATCACATAAGCCCCTTTACATCTCTTGAGACATGGTGAGAAGAGAGGAAGGTAAAATTGAAGATCCATTAACATCACCCACAGACACGAAGTGAATCACCATTGACGTAGAAAAACATAATTCAACACCAAATTTAGTCAACTTCATATAAAATAAATTACATCAAAATCACTATATACACTGCTGGAACTAAAATAATTAAAATCTTAATTCAAGGCCAGTGGGATGAAAAAGTAAATTTACTTAAGAACATTGATCTTTGAAAATTCAAGTTTCCCAAACTTGTTAACCAGGAACAAGTATCACAAAAGTAAATAAGGGCTCCGACGGTGTTATCCTCTATACCTTAAAAAAGATTTGGGGCGATGGAAATAAGTGAAATAGCTATTGCAGGGTAATGGGATTAACCTCTCATAAGTAAATTGTAAGAAAGACTTTGATAGCTGAATTCAGTTTTTGACTAAACACCAACAATAGAACACAATTAAACTCGTCGTAAAAGATCAGTTCTTAAAACATTAACCAAAATGCATAATAATAAATTTAGAACAAAGGCTTCTATGAGCACAACTAACAAAAGCGCTACATAAAAATTTCTTAAGAAAGAGAGGGTGTGACCAATATCGGTGGTTGACATTGTAGTCTAGACTTCTCCATGTAGCATGGAAATGGTTCGGCACTGCCATCCTCCAAGTTGAATATGCCCATATCATAACCGCCATGAGCGCTGAACAACTCTCCGTAAAAACAATCATCAGTGAAGTAGATGCAATTTGGTTTACATCCAGGGAAGTCCTTGACAGAGAGAGACAATGAAGAGTTGTGACCAAGGAACAACATGGAGTCACCTAAGCTTTTCACCTGGACCCACTTCTGACCACTATGATTCAACTTAAAGACTTTGAAGAATAATATTTGACCGAAACCATATGCGTTACCATTTGCATCAATGTGAGCTGGTTGTATGTGCTTAAAGACCAACAAGAGCTCTCCAGATAAATCCACCAAATACTTCTGGTCATAATTATGACATAAATTCACCGGTTGTTTAATAATTCTTTTTTTTGGAGAAGGTCCTGTGACATCGCAAGCAACCACCCTTCCCAAGCAATTCACTGCGTAGAATTGCCCCTTGAAGTATATCATGTCCTCATAGCTTGCAGTATTTTTAGTATCTTCTATTACAGTCCATTTGTCATCTCCTGATCTACAAAAGGCCAATTTGCATGAAAATCCAAATATTGCCATGGCGATAAAATTGTCTACTGTAGGATTTTTGGACAATACAACTTTAACCAAGTAATTTGTTTTCATGTGTGCTTGGCTAGAGGTATTCGTGTACGCGACACCATCAGTTTCACAAATTTGACTTACAAGATATTCATTACCAACTTCGGAGACCCGGAAATCCAATACTTCTGGAAACGTTGTCACTGGTGGGAGTTGAATTTGGGTCCTTGTAAGAGGATTTACTAGTGTGATTGCTGGACGTTCTTCTACAAAAGTCAACCATCCTTCCGAAGATCCACAACAGCGTTTCTCATTGGCCTTGCATAACTCCAACTGATGAACCTTATTATCAGATATACTGAAGAAATCACGATTTGGGGTATTGTTGTCTTTGTTGGGTAGCATCAGCCATGGAGCTTGGCATGGTAAGTGATGACGTGTTCTCCTTGATAAAGTGGATTGCCAGGATTTACAGACAGCGTGAAATCTCACATAATCAGTGTTCATAGTAAACAGCTTGGATATCGCCACTACCAAATCATTGGGAAGATTGGCCCAATCACCCATCAAAGTTTGTTTAATTGGAACCACTGAAACAAGTGAAGAGGGAATTAAATTCCAAACACAAGTTTGATACAAACCACAAATCTCAAAAACGAAATAACGTTAACCCTAGATTAAAATCGAAATAACGTTAACCCTAGATTTCTGATCTCTCTCTCTCTCTCTCCTGCAACATCTAACTTTTATAGATCTCGATAACGCTTACCTTATGTATCTCTGTGATTGAGGATTGGAGGAGATCGATTACAACGATTAGATCGACGAAAACCGTGTGAAGCAGATGAAAAGCACGAGCACAAAGAGAATTTTATAAAGAGGAAAAAAATATAAAAATATATATATACATTACTTAGTACTTACTATTCATGTCTACAACGAATAAGTACTTACTATTCATGTCTACAATGAATCTACGTTGGATTTTAGAGTTCAACAGTGAGATGACGTGGAGGTGTGCACATAACCATTGATTGCTTTTCCACAAATAATCTCGAGGAAAAAATAAACGATTTTGTGCCGTTCCACTTCAGCTCAGTATCCAACACAGTGTCTCGAAAGTCACTTTTGCATTTTTTTTAATTTGCTACTTGGATGTGAAGACTGCCTAAAGGGTCGCACCACAATTATTCTCGAGGGCAGCTCACACCATTGGCAATTTTATTTTGTCTTATATCGGTTAAATATTTCGGAATAAGTTGATTTTTCGTGAGAAGCTTATATTTGTTATTTCGAAGCTTTTAACCCAATAAAATTTTTGGCTATGGTGTAAGTTGCCCTTGATAATAATTGGAGTGCATATAACCCTCCCCCTTCCTATATTCACCAAGTAAGAAGCTCACGTCATATATAGCAGCAGTTGACGAAGTTTCTAATCCTCAACGTCCATCAGAAATAAATAAAAAAATTATATTTTCAAAAATAATAATAAATTATTTTTCTTTCCCAATCCTTTGACCAACCAATTTGGCAATCTAACATCACAACCCTTTAGATTTCATAGAAACCTTTTTTTAGGGTAATTAGATGGTTAGGCAGAACCCAAATTAGCATTAAAAAACAAGGCCATTACATCAGAAGGAAAGGTTGCCCACCATCATCCCTTTTCCATAATCAAGCTCAACTCCCTACAAATGGGAGGAGAGCACACTAATACATTACAAGAAGAAAATAAACAAACCAAGAAGTCAGCAGCTCGGTAAACCTCTCCAAATTTTAGCTCAATCTGGCAGAAGGACATCCTTTGGGGCAATCGATCTAATGTTGCTAGTCACACTTAAAATTCCATGGGAAGTTCCATCCCTTTTTGGATAGCATGAAGCTCATGGTGCAACACTAAAACCCCTTGACAACATTTGGCATACAACCTAATGACATTCCCACCTGCATCTCTAGTAATCGCTCCATGCCCACCCTATTGCTTTAAAGAAGCCGTCTGTGATCAATTTCCAGACACCTCGAGAAGGAGGGATCCAGTTGCAAAATATGGGAATCACATGATAATAGTTAACATTCACTCCCCGTGATTCAAAGAAGGCACTACTGAAGCTTGAATCCTCAATTTTCCACCAAGTGTCAAGGGCAATCCACTTGACACTATCACAAGCTTACTTTATATCCACCTTCATAATGAATATCAGGTTCCCCTTGTTTTTGTGATAATTTCTGATGATCCTCATGACTGAGGAAAATATTGTCTGCTATCTTCTTCCCTTGCAAGAACACTGATTGGCAAGGACTGATAATCTTGGAAGCAACTTTCTTAAGTCTATTGGCTAACACTTTAGAGACGCACTTGTATATAACATTACAAGACAAACTTGGCCGAAAATCATCAAGACTCTTGGCCATCTCCACCGTAGGAATCAAAGTTATTACAGTGGAATTAACTTTTTTTACCAATTTTACCACTTGTAAAGCAGCTTTGAATAGCCTTCAACATATCAACACCCACTATTTCCAGGTCCTTTGAAAGAATATTAAAGTTGTGAAGCCATCTGGGCCCGGCGCTTTGCTACCCTCCATCTAGAAAAGGACTGACTTGATTTCCTGATGAGTGACCCTACTCCCCAACATGGCGATATCTTGTGCATCTATCTCTTCTCTTATTTTGGATTGGTTAATCTCATGGCCATCTTGAACATCATCATCTTGCTTACCCGGCAATCTAGCAAACTAAGCCATTGTCTTATCATAGAAACTTTCAATTGAAAAAGGAAAATTGTAATATATTTTTATCTTCATCCGAGGTGTTGAAATTTAAAATTAAAAATCAAATATGAAAATTATTTATTTTTAAAATTTTGTGATCGACATCCCTATGGCATCGGATTATCTCTTTGGATGCTATACAATAAAGAAAGTGTTATCCTAAGAATAATCTTGACCTCTTTTTATTACTATTGCGCATCTCTTTTATCTTAATATATATATTCTTGGCAGATTTACCAAAACATGCACAACTTTTCGTTTATTTACCAAAATGGTATACTATTCAAAATATTTCCGAAAACGGTAATTTTACCATTTTCGGAATTAATTTTTTTTACCAAAACGGTAAAAACAGTAAAATGTATTTTTTTATACCGAAAATGCCTTTTTTTTTACTGAAATTATGAAAATAAAATTGATTTCGATAAAAAAAAATTATAAATACATATGATTGTTGGATTATCGAAAGAGAGTGAATTTTTTTAGTTGGATTTTCATTTTTTTAAGGTTAAAATTGTAAATATATATGTAAAAAAAAAAAAAAAAAGGGTATTTTCGATAAAAAAAGAAAAATATTTTACTATTTTTACCGTTTTGGTAAAAAATATTAATTCCGAAAATGGTAAATTTACCGTTTTCGGAATTAATTGCTACAGTGTACCGTTTTCGGAATTAATTTCGAAAACTCTACCGTTTTGATAAATTATTCTATATTCTTTGTGTCAAAGGGTTATGTATTGAAGCATGTTAAGATTCCAGAGAGCGCTGGTAAGTAATGAGACAAGTTTGTTTTGTCTTTATTCCAAAATTACTCTTTTCCACAAATTATTGATTTTTTAAACAATACATTTAGGGAAATTTAACAAAAAATTATCGTTTTTTCTTTTTTACTTATTACCAAACCATTATTAATTTATATAGTTACTATTGTCACACTAACTTTTACTAACACCACACCAACTGTATGTAATTCTTTAGTGATTAACATAGGAATTGTTGTGGCATTGATAAAAGTTGGTGTGACAATAGTAGCTCTCTTAATTTATAAGTATTACCAAATCAATAATGTATTTTGCATGAAAGATCAAATTATCCTCAAAAGTAAATATTAGATTTTCTAACTTGATTTGACTTAGGAGAGTTGATTGAAAATAAAAGTTTCTTTTACAAGTTTTATCATATATTCTTCCTCTATTTTTCTTCTTCTTCCATTTCTTTTATTTTCTTTCTTCAATTTTCTTTTTCTTTTTTCCTTTTTTTCACTATGCTTCCTCCATTTTTCATTCGTGCCGCCTGGGTTTTGACTCCTCGTAAAAGTCAAAAGCACTTAAAAAATGTCAATCCATACAGTCCCTTAATGTTATACTCCTAGATTTTATAATAATTCATGTGCAACTAAGAATTCAAATTTGGACTGATTCGCCCAGCCCAAATTAGAAATGAGCCCAAACCGAGCCTGACTCAAAATTTGCTTGCACCAGCCAAAGGCTTTGGTTTTCCAAACCCAAAACCCGTCATCCCAAAAAAGTACAAAATATAAGAAAATTTTCTGGCATGCATGCGTAGCATGATGAAGAGTCCGAATTCAATGCACCCAGCGTGGATGATTGAAACCCTCCTGCTACGCCTCAACAGTGCATAAGATCTGAACTCTATGATGAAAAGTCCACATATTTTCATATGTCCCCACGTAAGCAAGGGTACAACCACTTAACCATTAAACCTGAACACATGTTTTCCTGTTTATTGGGCCTTTTAGATTAGAGTAATGATTAAATACCCCCTCCCCGGCCAATCCCATGGTTTATGTGACATGTGCTAGAATTATAGATCTATACACTTCAAGATAAATAACTGCACATATTCTAGCACATGTCACATAAGGGGAATCGATTGAATATGCCACATGAGGGAGACATTTTATCACCAGTCTTTAGATTAGGGTTTAATATAAGTAATTATTTATCTTAAAGAGTATAAATCTACGATTCTAACACATGTCACATCAGGAGAATTGATTGAATATGCCACATGAGAGAGACATTTTATTACCAATCTTTAGATTAGGGTAAGCATTCACAATTAAATGGTCAACTTCCGTAAAACCCAACAGAAACAAAAGTGTCATGCGGAAGAAAAAAAAAAATTTCACAATTAATAGGCTAAAACAAAAAGGATTTTAATTTCCATACAACAGTTTGAAGTTGCACTTAGAAACGTATTACACACTAATGATTTTGAATAAGAAATTCACGAGTGATTGGCATTGTTGCGTATCTCAAGGTATATCCCTTATAGTGATTGTAGTACCCCAGAACCTACCCCTCATTGAAGACTGACCAATCCACCATCGATTTCTAGGCTTGACATGAGCCTTGTCCTCAAGTCTCTAAAATCCAAAGTTTGTTTTTGAATTATTACCAGAAAACTCAACCAGATAATTAGGTGCCTGCACCATGCCCAACCCGACCTTGGGCATGAAATGCTCAATCCTATCCCAACCCAAGTCGGGTAGGTCAGGTTAATTCATTCCTCATTAATGAGTACTTATAAGCTTTTATATAAAGATAATTGACATGTAAAAAATTTAAAATTTACAATTATTTGTCTTAAAAATGTATTTCAAAATTTTATATACATAAATTTATAAGCAAATTTAAAGAAAAGAATAAGAAGATTAAATAGAATAATTATTTTTATTGTTAATAGAAATTTTCAGCAAAAGTAAAACATTTAAAGTTTTAATATAATCATTGTATGTAAGCATTACTAAGAAAGAAATTATTTATTTAATGAAAATAATCACAAATTATTTTCGATATATATAGATGAACAAAAGCATATATATTGAAATACTTTTAAAATTATAATCATTTTATCTTCAATTTCAGGTAAATCGGATTGGCCAATACCTATATTTGAACCCAACTTGAACCCAAAGCCGAACCCAAACTAACTATACTCAGATTTGAACCAAGGTCGGATTCAACCCAACGGATTTAGGTTTGGCCCACCCAAGTTACAGTCCTACGTATAAAACACACACACACACACATACATACATACATATATATATATATATATATATATATATATATATATATATGAGTATTTTTCACCACAAACCCAAATTATTTTGTTTTTTCTCCCGTGAGATTTCATTGAAACAAATAAAGATCCAGGTTAAATATAATCATCTATAAGCATCTTAATTACCTAATCTTCATCAAGTATGATTTTGGTGCATTATTATGCACCTTAATATAATGCAACATATTCAGATACTGCCATGCCCTCCTTCAATAGATCGTATGTTCCCAAAGAATGTGCGATTGATTATATCAATTTATACTGATTCCTTTGATCTCGTGACTAGATTGTTAATGGGTAATCGAAAACATCATTTGTGCTTATCGAGTGGTACTACCTTTGTTTTGACAAATTCAAGTTCCAATTGCATGATGTTATTGAAATCAAGTGCTCCTCTTGATTGTTGCATGCGAGAAATGATAAATGATTCATATTGCCATATACATATACACATAAAAGATGGGGAATCAATATCCTCAAAGTCCATGAACTAATAAACAAACTCAATGTCGTGCTCTATCGGGCTTTAGCCATGGACACAATTGAACCCTAAATTATGATTGGATCTCTATGGGCCAAGATGAGGTTGATTTTCATCAGTTAGGGATCAATTCCATTTAAATTGTCAGTCTGACCAATTATTCATGTTCGGTCAAATCATTGATACAAACATAATGTAATGTAAAATATATATAAGACATTTATTCTAAGTTTACAATAAAAATTTTAGCAAAAGCATATTATTGAATTTCTATGTATGATAATATGTTTCCACATTCCACATGTAGTCATACATTGTATGATAATAACAAAAAAGATCTAACACACTATTGAAAAAGATAATTTAAAAAATAATAATAATATAAGTATCACATCAAATTATTATCATCACATCTTACATTAAACTGTAAATTAAAGCACAAGCACCAAAAGGTTATAGAAATTAATCATAGGCCTAAAAAAATGGGTTATTTTTATCACTAAAAAAAAAGTGTTTAAAACATAAAAAAACAATTTTTTTTTCTTTAAGTTGGTCTTTCTTATTATTTTAATTGTTTGAGATACAAGAAGAATTCTTCGAATAACTAGGAACTCGTTCTTTTCAAAAAGATTAGAGAGCGTACTGTACTCTTGGCATTACTTGTAAGGACATTTGAGGGTGGGGACAAGAATTTCTTCCCGCCACTTCCTCGCTGAGTCATTCCCAGTGGTCTCCTTTTTTAGCACATGTAATCCAGACGGTGAATGCACATGTTTTTGGGTTTCCGAAATAATCCATTTTCTTTGAATTTTTTTTTTTTTGCTTAAAAAGAAAGAGAAGAGTGGGGATCCAGTCAAGTGTCCTTCTACACACATTTTATGTGCCATCGCATTTTATGCCACAAGACATTTTGAAGGACTCACTGACTGTATGTATGTGTGCTCCATCCCTTAGTGAATCTACACACAAATGATCAGTTTAATTGGTGATATGCATTCAGTGATTATAGCATTGTCTTAAGAATGATTTCTAATCGTTGACTTAAATTCTTTTTTAAGATATTAGATCTAGTGGATACAAGTTATCCAACACAATGATTTTCGATAAGGAAGGTCACCAAGGGATGGATCACACATCCATAATGAATGACATGACATAAAATGGGGTGCCACCTAACCTTGGTTAGGAATAGGGGTGTAACTTGGTTTGGTTTGAGGTCAAATTGGTATCGAATCGACATAAGTCGGTTCTACTAAATGAGAATCAAAATCGAATCAAATTCCATTGGAACCAAACCAACCCAAACCGAATTAAAGTCGGTTTGATTTGGTTCGATTCCAGGGATTGCAAATATCTTATAAAATATAAGTTATATTTTTTAATGAAAAAATAAACATAAAATTCATATAATAAATCACAAATCTATCTATAAAAAATTATTAGATCGACCGGATCGGGATATATATTACTACTGATTATGCCCTTTTGTATCATGGACACGTTACATGAAGCATTCTTGCTACATTCCATAATTCTATAATTCATAAAATTTTTGTAACGTAGCTGTTGGTCCCAAGCCCAGATTAGCCATTGTAAAATACAGTGTCAAATCTCTTAGCATAGACCCAAAATCAAGCCAACAGTCTGAATTTATGTTTGATCCAAAATATCTTTATTCGACCCTGATTGTGTTCCTTTGAATGCTTGGAGAAGATTTCAGCTGTCATAGATTTACTTAAAATGTCTGTTTGTGAGTTACACTTGAAGGATTCTTTCCCACTCTATGTTTCTACACTTGGAGATGTATTTTCGTGACCACCCCGTGGTTCACGAAAATAGATCTTTATCACAATTTTTTTTTATTTTTTTCATTCAGTTTGTTATTTGTAAATTAGATCCTTGGTAAAGAAGAATTTTTACCCTACGGCACATGTCATTCCTATGCAGTTGTGCTTTATTTTGTTTTCAGTGTACCAAAAAACACACCCTGTTTTTTTTTTTTTTTTTTTATTATACCAAAACAAGAAAATAATTGTTCTTCCAAGGAGTAACCATGGTTGGAAGTACACCTTTTATTGTTACAATCTATACCGGATAACTACATCTGTGTATCCTTGAACTTCAGCCTGGTAACCATGGTTGGAAGTACACCTTTTATTGTTACAATCTTTACCAAATAACTACAACTGTGTATCCTTGAATTTCAACCTGATAACAAAAAAAAAATTATTGTCCCATTCCTTTACAGTATTAGTGCACAATGACGCATTCCTCAATTTTTTGGATTTTGGAGTCTTCTCTGGATTAAGTTCATAACTTCGATTTGGTTCATTACAGAACATTGAATTACATTTTTCTTCCTTTCTTTTTATGACGACTCTTCAATTGATCTTCTTTTAAGATTTATAGAGATTTGGGTTTAAAGACCATAAAATGCTCTTGCAAAATTACAATTATTCCTATATAGAAGATATTTTTGTGGTAAATCATTTTCCACTTTATGAAACATCATTATAGGATTGTTATTGAGAGGGAGTAGGCTCTCCATTGGTGAGTTATGTAGTTCTTCTAGAATTTTTTTTTTCATAGCTAGCTGTGTGGAGCACAAATTTAGTTATCTTACCCCTGTTCAATTTCAACTATTTTTGGTGTCACATCCTTTATTTCTTCACCTTTTTGAGAATGGTTGCTGATATTCTGTAACATTTTTTCTTTGTTGCACTTTTTTCAACGTTGAGAGAGCACCACGTGGCTAAGACGACACCTCAGCCCTTTAGGGTTCATGGCCGAGACCAGATATATTTTTTTTAAATGGCTTGATCAAGGGCTTCAAAAATGGATGCCATTGAACAAGTAATTTTGTGTGTTGTCCATGTGGCACTCTCTCAACCGTTGGAAAAGTGCTACAGTGGATCCACTCCTTTTGAGAAAACAATTTTTTAACTCCCCCCTTTAACTTTTATTGCTAACTTCGAATTAGATTTTATTCTTTGAAAATAGGGATCTCAACACTAGGCAGAGCTGAAAACCTCGTGTCATCTTGTGGATAGGAGTCTCCTACACTTGGCAATGGCTAGGAGTTTTCCTTAGGCTTTCGATTGCATTGTCTCTTCAGTTAACATGAGATGGAAATCTGCAACATCACATTCATATCTCCTCATGAATTATCCCAAATTTTGATGTGGACGATTTCAGTTTTAGTGGTATGCTTCCAAGATACATACGTATGCTCGCCACATTAAATTGTGAACTTAATTAATGTAGACTAACATTAAATTGTGCACAGTATATAAGCAATAGTTCGAACGAAGAATAAAGGATTAATTAGGACTTCTTCAAAAGAAGATTCTTGCTGAGTATCCACAGACCATTATATGAAGTAATTGCACAAAGTCAAGAGTATATTTTGTGGCGTATGTTATTTTCTGATGAAGTGGTATAAGTTGAGAATAAGTCTACACAAAACTAGATTATGGAAAGAGCGGTGTTGTAGCGAGTACCTTTGTTGCTTGTAGCTCTGGAATCAACTACGACTTTTTAGGCTTCTGATTCATGTCCTGGAATCAACAACAAAGTGCACTCTTTCTTGCTTGTAGCTCTGAATCCATGGAAGTGTACTCACTACAAACTTGTATCTGAGTACCCTAAATTGGTGCATTTCCATCACTCTCTCTGTAACCCCAACTTACGGTGAACTTCTTATGCTAGCTGTAATTGATTAAAAACAATATATAAGGAACATTACTGGATTAGTTGTTTTTTTTTAATGTTTACTGTGTTTAGTCCCACAAGTTTCTAAATGTTTAAATGAGGTATGGATCATAGTGAGGTGTTTTTTTAGGTTGAACATGTGATGAGAGAACAAAATATTATGGCAGCAAATGAGATCATTGAGCTGTTCTGTGAACTAGTTGTTGTGCGACTTCCAATCATTGCAAAGCAAAGGTGACGTGTTTTTAGTATCCATCTATTAAGTTTATATAAACTTCATGGAAGGTTTATTTTAACATGGGGCTGATAACATTCCAGGGAATGCCCAGCAGATCTGAAAGAAGGGATCTCAAGTTTAATATTTGCAGCTCTGAGGTGCTCGGATATCCCAGAGCTACAGAAAATCCGGAATATATTTGAAAAGAAGTACGGAAAGGAGTTTGTATCTGCTGCAACAGAATTGCGTCCTAATTGTGGCGTGAATCGGATGGTAAGCCTCTGTGGTTATATTCTGATTGCAGCTGTTGCTGCTACCAGAAATAGCCCAAGGAAATGTTTTATCCTAAATTTTGACCATGAATGATAGTCAAAAAATTCTAGTAAATGGTCTATATTGTTTTCTTTTACAGTTGTTAAACTTGGAAAATAACCTACTACTGATTTTTTGTGATGTCATGTGTAGTTCAAAGTTTTTGGTTTCTGCCTACACTTCTTTTGAAATGCTCATTCAGGTGTTGTCTTCTTCCTTGCAGCTGATTGATGAGAAGTTATCTGTTAGATCACCTACTGGTGAAGTAAAATTGAAGTTCATGAAGGAAATAGCCAAGGAGTATCAGATTGAATGGGATACAACAGAATCCGAGAAGGAGCTTCTTAAGCCCCCCGACGAGCTCATAGTGATCTCTCTCTCTCTCTCTCTCTCTCATACACACACACAAACGCGCGCACACACACACACACACAGTACAACATTAACAATGATTCCCTCACATAGGAAGGACCACGCACGTTTATTAGTGCTACTAGCATGCCTGTTAAGCCAGTATCAGCACAAGGTGTTCAGCCAAATCGGTCTACTCGCAGGTATTTTATCATATTATGCACTTAAATCTTGAACTCCATGAGCTCACCTGCAATCCGAAAATAGGATTAAAAAAAACATTACCCACTCATTATTGTTCCATTGCCTTTGGTGTTCTTCCCATCTGTAGCTTATCCAACGATAGGGAAGGACAATCTATGCAGTACGAGGACACGGCTTCAGCTGCTAAAGCAGCCACTGAGTCTGCAGAGAAATCAATGGCCGCAGCACGTGCTGCTGCCTTTCTGGCTAACAGAAGCAGTGGTTCTAGCAATGTTGTTGATAGTATCATTAATCCATTTTCGAGCACTGGTCCTTCAATATCGAGTGATCAACTAATAAACTATCACTCCAAGCTCCCCAAGAGGACCTACGAGTCGGAGAGTTTTAACAGGTGTCATTATTTGAGTGATGAGATGGGACCAACCAATTTGGACAATAAGAGAATTCATAGGAGGCACACCTACAATGCCCCTGCACAAGCGCATTCAGATGTAAAGTTTGATGATTCAGACGGATTAGACTCCGACTGCGATGAAGAGATCGAGATGGAAACACCTTCAGGTGGAGTTCATCCTCCACCTGATCGAGTTCCTCCACCAGTACCTCCTCCATCTCATGGTTGCCAGCCTAATGATAGAGCCGGGGAAGATTACTCTGGCTCATATAGACGTAATTCACTTCCTCGCATTCATCCCAAATTGCCAGATTATGATGCACTTTCTGCTCGCTTTGAAGCTCTTAAGTTTCGCAAACCATGAATAGAAACTACAAATTGCTTGAACATTCATGTAATTTTTTTTGGTCATAGATTCTGTGTTCTGTATCATGCTCGAACAGTACCGTAATTTTCCTGTTACATTTTATCAACTTAATCTCTATATGATTTTTGAACATGAATAGAAACTACAAATTGCTTGAACATTCATGTAATATTTTTTGGTCATAGATTCTGTGTGTTCTTTATCATGCTCGAACAGTACCGTAATTTTCCTGTTACATTTTATCAACATAATCTCTTTATGATTTTTGAACCATTCTGAGCTTGTTGTCTGTCTTCATAACCTTTTCTGATCTCACAAGGTGAAGGCTTTCTTATTGTTGGTTTGTGTTTAGTAAATGTGGTGTGTGTATAGTGAATTTAATTCGTAATCTCTTTGTGTTAATGTCAGTAAGACGTCAGCGCTGGGCTTCAGTAATCGTCTCTAAAGCTCATCCCATGAGTCTCATCAACTTCTCACCAATTATTTTGCGTGATGTTCAGAGTATTTGGGTGATGTTCAGAGTAATTTTTTGTTTGTTTGAGTTGAAGGAATGTAGAACATTTTCCTTGAAATTTGTAATTTGTTAATCCAATGGTGATCCATTTTCCAATTGAGAAACCCACTAATAGGGTTGGTCATTTTTTATGCTATTAAACGATCCATACCATAGCCTTTAGTTGGAGAGTCAACTCTCTTTATGAAAACCCTAGAATACCCTCATCAAAAAGTGAGGTCAAACAAAAAAAGTTCTTTGGTTTTTGATAAAAAATTTTAAAAGTTAAGAAAACTTTCAATCATACTTTTAAAAGGTGGAAATCTTCATGTACATACATGAGGATCTCTCATTAATCTATTTTAAAAATATATATTTATCCTTGTTTTATGAGTTATTTATAAGTAAATCAATATTTATTTTTTACCTACTACTTTACCTTTACATATGTCACTTTCTTACTCATTATCTCAAAAGTATTTTTATTCTCTTATCTCTATTTATCAAAAAATCAAAGATAAAAAATACTTTCAAGGTTTTTTCTCATAAATTTCACTATAGCCCTCATAAAAATGAAAAGTCACAAAAGAAATAACATAAACCTTATGTCTTTTATACTTATTTGTAGGGTTTGACTATTTTACCCTAAAAAGTTCTCCAAAAATTCTATAAATAACTATAATTCCTATGAGCAATTCATGTTCTCAAGTTTCTATCTCTCAACTTCAAACTTTACTAAAATCCCTACTCAACTCCTTCAACTATTTCTCAACCTTCAAGTTTTCAAATAAAAAAATCATTACTCATCTCTTACGTTCAACACTTAGTCAAAACTCTCAATATCTAGTTTATTTTAAAGTTTGTATCTTTTTTTTTTTTTTCTATCATTCTTTATTTTTTTCATTTTTTTTAAAACCTTTAAAATGTAATGGAGAACCCTCATTCATCACTAATAAGTTGAACCTCAACCTTGAACATGAAATGCTTGAAATGGTTTGACCAAAATGATAGATGTTGAAGTATTTCTGAACTCATTAATCTTTTATGCATCATAATGTACACTATGCACACACGCCTTACATGCTTGGTCATGATAAAGAAATGTATAACTTTCATGGTAGGATTGTAACACTAAATTTCTAACCAAATATGCATGCATGAAGATTATAAATCTAAAGGAACTCTATCTATGAAATTTCTTTAAAATCTTAAATCAATATTTCAACTAATGTAAGAATGTGATAATTTCATGGGATGTACTTTTTTTTTGGAAGAATTATGTTAAGTTATAAGCAAACGCAGGTGAATATTTTACATTGCTTTTTTCAAATATAAATATTCAAAATACCTTTCTATCTATTAGCAATTTTGAGCATTTTCATCCTTCAAATTTATAAAATGAGACATTGTACCGGGAGTTACTAAAATGTTGGAATGTTTTAATTTATTTATTTTTGTTTATTTTTATTTTGTAATTGTTTCTTTTTAACAATATTTTTTTAATTTATGATTATGTAAGTAGTCAAGAATTGTGAATGATAATCCCATCGCGGAATCCATTTCAATGATAATCCTTTTTCGAAGTGCATCCTCCGGCAAACTTCATGGAGCACTTTCCAAGCAAAAGTCTTCTTTCAAAGGACATCGGCAAGCCAAATAGAAACCCCACCTTTTTCGAAGCGCATCCTCCAGCCAAACTTCATGTAGTACTTTCCAAATAAAAGTCTTCATTTTAGTTGGGGCATTTGTTTGCCAAATTCTCTTTCAACAATCCAAACGAGTTCCTCTGAATTCCAAGCGCTTCTAAAAGTAAAGAGGCCTGAATCTGTTTCAGACCAAATCAGAATTTATAACCTCCTCCACTACGTTTTCCACAAAATAGAGCCTTAGCCAATCGTCCATCCCAACACCATCAGCCCAATCACTGACTCTTAGAATCTTGAATGCCCCAGGGAAACAAGCTATAAGCGAACCATCCCCACGCCAATTATGAAGAAATAGAGTAGTATTGGCTTCATCATTAACCAAACATTTTGATTTGGTTATAATGTGTTGCATTTGGACACGGATACTTTCCAAATTTTAGAACCACACGAAGAAAGACTAGCCGCCCAACAATTACCATACTTTTTGTCCTTGTTTGTAAGAAACTCACTTCAATATGCCTTCTTTGATAGTACTATCACCAACAGATTTTTATCATACCCATGTGTATGTCTTCAAGACTTCTAATCCTCAAGTCTTCCTCTACTTTTATTTTACAAACCTTCTTCCAAGCCAATAGACGTGTAGAATTTAATTTATTAATAAACAATTGTTTTGTAGGAAATATGTGGCTCAACACAATGGTCGTTTCTTCTGTGTTGATTGTCCGAAAAGTTTCAGTGAGAGAAGAACTTCGTTAAACACAACCATGACAGTCATGGCAGTTTCAAGGAATTATGCGACACTTGTTCGAATCCGAACACTAGTTTTCGTGGAGATGCACATCCAAGAGTCACACTCGTAGGTTTTTTTTTTTTCTTTTTAAGGTTGAATTCATTTTTTTAACTAAAATTATTAACATTTCATTCTACAATCGCGAACCAAACAGATACAAGAAACCCAAAAAAAGACAACCCAAGAAAAACAATGGTACGCAACTTAATTAATTTAGTTTTGAAAATAGTATTTGATTGACACAAAAAATAACATCTGCTATTATTTATTTTATGTACATATCTCCTTTTAATCTGTTTGTGTGTGTTGAGGACTGTCAATCAAATACTATCTTCAAAACTAAATTAATTAAGTTGCGTACCATTGTTTTTCTTGGGTCGTCTTTTTTTTGGGTTTCTTGTGTCTATTTGTTTCGCGATTGTAAAATGAAATGTTAATAATTTTAATTTAAAAAATGAATTTAACATTGAAAACAACAAAAAACCTACTGGTGTGCCTTCTGGAAGTGCAACTCCAGGAAACCCAGTGTTAAGAACGGTTCGAACAAGTGTCGCATAATTCCTTGAAACTGCCATGACTGTCATCGTTGCGTTTAATGAAGTTCTTCCTCTCACTGAAACTTTTCGGACAATTAACACAGAAGAAATGACCATTGTGTTGAGCCATATATTTCATACAAAGCAATTGTTTATTAATAAATTAAATTTTACACATCTAGTGGCTTGGAAGAAGGTTTGTAAACCGAAAGTAGAGGAAGGCTTGGGAATTAGAAGTCTTGAAGACATACACAAGGTGGGTATGATAAAAATCTGTTGGTGATAGTACTATCAGATAAAGCATATTGGAGTGAGTTTCTTGAAAAAAAGTATGGCTTGGTGATAGTACTATCAGATAAGACATATTGGAGTGAGTTTCTTGAAAAAAAGTATGGCTTGGAAGAAGTTTTGTAAACCGAAAGTAGAGGAAGGCTTGGAATTAGAAGTCTTGAAGACATACACAAGGTGGGTATGATAAAAATCTGTTGGTGATAGTACGTCTTGAAGAAACACACAAGGTGGGTATGATAAAAATCTGTTGGTTATAGTACTATCAGATAATGCATATTGGAGTGAGTTTCTTGAATGCCTGTAATCACGTTGTTTTGCTGAAAAAAAATATCAATGTAATTGGTTTTTAAATTGCTAGTAAGCCCATCAGATATATGTGGGTTTGCACATCCCACCTTCGTGGGATAGGAGCGGATTTAATTTCTATTTATTTCTTAAATTAATGTTTTTAATTTTTAAATATAATAAAAACGTGGGATGGATTCTTAAGTGGTCTTAATTTCTATTTATTTGTTATAAATTAAAAAGTTTTGATTTGCCTTACTCTTTTACAACACATCACCCCTCGAAGAGATGTGGGTAAGTGATATAATTAATAAAAAATATTATATTTATTTTAAAATAAAATTGTAACCGAAGAAAAATAAAATTTTCTTTTGCTATTTTAAGAATGTATAAATGGGTAGTGTTTGGAGCCAAAATTTGTCCTCTATAACCTTAAAGTTTTGGATTGGGTTGATGTTTTATTAGGATGATCTCAATGGCGAGGAGATCATCCTCACAAAAAACAATCTGCCCAATCTGAAATTTCTAAGCGCATCAAAAGTGATTTACAAATTATCGGTTAAAAGTTAACGATCCACATGCAATAAAAAATCATTTTTGATACGGTTATAACCTATCTTATTATTATACTCCCTACTACTAATATCTGGGTACGAAACATTCTATCATTCTTGAAATTGACCTTTTCATCAATGTCGAAACCTCCCAGATCCCAAATGTATTGGAAGCAATTACATTCATCTTAATGTGTATCTTGTAAGCTAATTGGCTATTAAAATTAATGATGATATCCCCGCAAATATCATACCGGATCCTTGTGTCTTTGTAATTCTTCAAATTAATTGGCCTAATGACATACATCTCAAATTCGAATGGGAACACGAAATCCATTGCTTCTTGCTTTTCAAAATTTTCATTTTGTATTCTGTCTTTAGCTTCTTTGTTGACGTTGACATCTATTTTTTGCTCTTCGGGTAAAAGTAATGATCTTAGATCAATCCTTCAATACTTGATTTATATCCTTCCATGACCTGATCATCTACAATTATATTTAAACATAGATCTATAAAATGATCATGAGATACATGATTTTGTTTTTATGGAGCATTTCTTCAATTAGGCAACCGACTCCTTTCAATTCATCATGCATTGAATCTAATATTGCTCATTTGACAGCATGATTTTCATCAAACTGTGATTTCTATCTAAGGATGAGAGGCTGGTGAACAACTCAAAAGTCAAGGGGTTGGGTATGCATTAATAGGGTAAGCCGGTCCATAGTGGTTTGGGCTATTTGGATGTAAAGTTAAGAGTGGGTTGTGTTGGCATGGGGCAATGGGCTTTTATGTTGCCTAAGAATGAGGCCTAAAGACATGGAGGGGAAATTAAGTCTCCCTCAATCACATTGTACGCTACTCTTCCCTATCATCGTCACCTTTTTTTTGTTTTTTAAAGATTTTCCATGCAATATTCTGTGTAATACTTGTTGCACCGAGAAGATCTTCAATCATTTTCTACCATAAACTGAAGTTGCCCCTTCCGTCAAATTTCTCTACTTTGAATTTGCTTGGGATCTTTGATGCCACTGTATTGAATCCCAATTTTATGGCGCACCCCTCCTCTCCACCCACACACATTTGTTTTCTAACAATCTTCTTAAATGATTTTCCATGAACAAATTTTTTTTCTTGAGTAAATTCCTTATAGCCAAAAGTATAACAAACCTTCAAGAAAATAGAACACAACCATCAAAATCTTTTCCTCATACGGATCTAGCTGCATTAATATCAATCTACATAAGTTTGAGAAACGATGACAACAATTGAAAAACAAAACACAATCAAAAAAGAAAAGAAAAGAGAACATGATACAGAATTATGTGTTTCGGCAATATTGCCTATGTCCATAGGAGATGATGAGAACCTTACCCTAAGTTTCATGAGAATTAGGATCTCTCCAAAACTGTGAAAAGAAAAAAGTAAAAATGAAAAACATCATACACAATCTAAACAAGTTTGGCTATGAATTATATAAACACACACGCTATATTTGGTCATCCTCTTTGGGATTAAGGAGGTAAAAGAGTACAACCAATATAGTTGCAGGGGTGTTATCGTAAAAAGGATAAAAGAGTAAAACGAATAAAGTTGGAAAGATAGGATTGGAAAGGAAGCAAGTATTCTTGGAAAGCAAGGAGAGAAAAAGGAATAGAGTTGAAATTATTCGTCTAGATGCATACAAGATTGAATCTAAATCATTCTTTTCAGGGGGATAAACATTGGGGGAAGACAACTGTTGTATTTTATTTTTTATACTAGAGTTTGCTTGTGCCTATCAACATAGGCATCCTCTTTAGAGTTGTGAGGGACTAAAAGAGGAAATGCAAAAAAGTTGGATGGGTCGTAAAGGAAAGACAATAAAATTGAAGGGGCATTCTTGAAAAAGAGTAAAAAAATGAAAGATAGTAAAATTGAAAGGATGTTCTTAAAATAAATAAAAAAAGAGAGAAAGCCAATAAAATAAATTATCCTTGAGACTTACTGCTTATACTTAATTATTTAATTTATTATTTTAAATTAATTTATTTTAATTGACTAATCATAACAAATTAAATTTGAACCCCTTTTTATGTAAGGACAAAGAGAGTGGGATCGACCATTATGCTTTATTATATAGATTAGAAATTGCATTGTCTATGTCACGAACATCCTCTTTGGGGATTAAGGAGGTACAAGAGAGAATAAGATTGAAAGAGAATTCTTGAAAAGGGAGGGGGAGGGGGGAAGGGGAAGACAATGAAATTGAAGGTGTTCTTGGAAAAGTGGGATAAAGTTGAAGGAATTTCCTTAAAAAGGAGGGAGAAAAGGAAAGAATATAAATTTGGGGATACCGTTGGAAAAGGGGAAGAAGAGAATAGGCATCTAAGGTAAAAACAATCCTCAACATAAATTCTTTGTAAAATAACAAGATTGAGACAAACAAATAGGTTCCATCGTTGTATTTTATTATTATATTGATTAGAAGTTGACATGTACAAATGCATATATATCAAGGAGGCTTATTTGTAATTTAAAATATTAATTAAAGGATTTTGAAAATTACATTAATAACAGAGATATGTCTGTAATTTTAAAAATTAACCAATGTCATTATAAGGTCGTGAGTTGCAATATATTTAATTTCCGACTAAAATGATCGTAAATATATTAAATTTAAATATAAAGATGGGAACATTTTTGAGATTCAAATTTCAGAATTGTAAGACTTGTACTCCACTTTCTCTCATTATAATAGTAAAAACATGTAAAATCAAAATCATAACGGATCCCTAGAACAGGGACAATTAGAAGTCACCGTGCTATAACCATCATAACAACCAGTGGATGGAGTATTCACCACTCAATTTGTAGGGGTGTCTTCTCTTTGACTTCAGGCCTTTTTTTAATATCCCCGCGATAACGATGCACAAAAATTGGAGGGTGTTGATTTTGACTTTGGAGCACTGTCCATATGAACACATTCTGTATTTCTTTGACTCTCTTTCTTGCTGAAATAATTAAAATATCTTTCCTTATTCACTGATTTTATATTTTCTGAATAACCCATAAACATTATTCCGATAAACTTGAGTACTACTTGATAATGACAGGGATAATAGACCCCGATGTGGGGAATTATAATCCTGTACTCCCACGAGTTTTGTTAGCTATCAGACTCCAGGACTCCCTTGTGTGCCATGTGGCACAAATACTTCCATAATTAGAGTACTGGTATAGACTAGAGGATCATAGAGAAGGGAGACCTAAATTTGAAACTCTGCAAATTTAAAACATGAATGATTTAAACACACCTTTCAGATTTTAGTGAATAATTGAGATGCCCCTGTGTTTTGAAATTGATGACACATCACCTTATATTTCCCTCTACCGATAAAAAATGACTTAAATGCTTTCATCTTCAAATTTAATATCTAATAAAAAATTCTTGATTTTTTTTTTAAAAATCTGTCATTTTCTAACTAATCAATATGAAAAATGTTGAAATGACAAAAAATATTTATTGCGGTTCTCACAAATCTGATGTGGGATGTGCACATAATCATAGGTGTATTTTTTTACAATACAAGTAAAAACTATCTACGGTTATGCATGCATGTCCACGTTAGACTTGTAAGAATCACAGTCACTCAACTTCTTGTTACAAAAAATTTCCCTATTTTAAACTTTTCAAAAAGTTTTATCTTGTTCTTGTTGATTCAAGGATGAAATTGGAATATTGAGGTTGAACATAAGGGTAATTAAGTTATTTTTTATTAATCTCATATGAAACGGAGAGGGTAAGAGGAACATGTCATTCGTTCGAAAACAAGGGGAGGTATCTTAAATATATTCACTAAAATGCCGAAACGATATGTCTAAATCACCCACCCAAGCACCTGTTTTCTTGATTTGAGTCTTTTTTTATTGGCTCTTTTCAACGTTGAACACCACCCCTCGACAATGACTCTCCTGCTTTACCAAACTATCCCTCGCATGCCAGTTTGGACTGGAAAATAAAAAATAAAAAAAATTAAAAATCAAAACAGACAGAAAAATCACCCTCACTAACATTAATATGTTTCGTTATCAAACAGCCATACAAGTTTGAGATTCAGATAATGATCATTAATACGATCCCTTAATGATGTCAAATATAGGACTACTCTTTGTTCAAAGAAGGTGGTAGTCCACCATAACTAACAACACAAACACTTGTACTTTAATCAACCTTGATTGGCCATGATATTACCATTAATTCTAATTTTGATTCCAGTGTTTATCATTATTACATTATAGGAAGACTTTCTAGAAGTGCCAATCTATTTCTGTCTACGCAAACGCAAATTATCATATATTTCTTTGGTTTTTTTTTTCCTTGCTTTTGAAAAAGCGAAAAATGTCAAAGCTTTTTTTTTTTTAAGTTTGAAAGTTAAAAATTGAGCTCCTTTATTTCCACCTAACTTCTGTTTGGATTGTAGCTTATCTCTGCTGGATTACACCAATTGTTATACAGATCATGCTAAGCAGTGGTATGCCCTTGAACTAGTTAAAATTTGCCCTTAGGTGGGATGGGGCACAAAAATGTTGCAACCAAACGTGAACTATATCAAATAATAATAATAATAGAAATTCTATTGCCTCACCAACTTTTACTTGCAACACACCAAACCTTTTGAAATTAGGTAGTTATGGTTGTTTACATATATGGATTGGTGAGCTACAAGTAAATGTTGGTGTGTTAATAGCAGCTCTAGAAAATAATATGGATTTTTAGCAGCTCTCAAAAAATATTTTAGACATTCTGTATCAATTTGTATTATAACAATTTTTCTTCAACAAAAAATCAATGAATCAACTGCTATGGTTATCTCTTATTGATATATTCTTTTTAGTGTCTTATCTCTTAGTAATGTTTTTGTTATTTTCACTTACTCAGTCATGCGTTTCCATAATTTTATGGATCATGATTGATCTATATAGTTTTTATATTGATTTTAGGGTTATGTATGTTCTATAGTAATTACTAAGAAATATTCTCGCCTTACATGACGAGTGCATGTGGTCCATATCTCATCATCTCTTACCACTTGTTAACAATTTCCCGTTTAATTTTTGAAAAATTCTCGAATTTTTCATTTTTTTTCAATGAAGGTATTATTCTAAGGATATATTGAACTATTTTGAATAATTCTCACACTTTAAGTCAAATAAAAATAAAACGTGTT
This sequence comes from Akebia trifoliata, assembly GCF_017979445.1. Taxonomy (NCBI): domain Eukaryota; kingdom Viridiplantae; phylum Streptophyta; class Magnoliopsida; order Ranunculales; family Lardizabalaceae; genus Akebia; species Akebia trifoliata. The sequence goes on along the minus strand of NW_028237143.1, from coordinate 75,369 downwards.
TTTTTTATGATTTTTTATAAAATTCAGTGAAAAAAAAATATTGCTGTAATTTGTTGTATGTTGTAAAATGTAAATTTGTAAGTTGTGACATATTACACAATTAGATTTTGAAGCATGATTGAAGCGGCCATGCTTCAAAATTTTGGAGGAATCCACTTTTTTATGTAACAAATGCTATTTTTTTATCTTTTAAAAAATTAATAACATGACCCTCTACATTTCTTTGAGGTTACACCTTAATCTTCCAAATGATGATTTGTCCCTTGACTTTCGTCTTCTTTTATAAATCAATAACAAACTTAATGAAAAAAAAAAAAAAGTATCAAAGTGAATTGTCTAAGTACTCCTCCCTCATGCCATTATCATTATACCTTCGTAAAAATTTGATCCTCTTCTTCCTATTGATCTAAAACACATCCAACGGTGCAAACCGGGACTATGGTAGTCGAATCCAATTCTTTCACAACCATGACCCCCTCCCCCAAATGAACAATAACGTCAATGCCCTCATTATCATCACCATCATTATTACCATCACCACCATTAAGCATATGTATTACAAAAAAAAATTAAATAGATTAAAGGAGTACCTTTTTTTAATGACGATTTGAAGGAGTACTTTGAAATTTGAATGCTTTTTAAACTTAAATAAATAAATAAACTACTTTGAATGCTTTTTTTTTTATTTTCTGACTTTAATGCTTACTTTTGCATGGTGTCAAGCTCTAGGGTTGAAGGAGGCTGTGCGAACGTTTTGGCAGAGCTTGGGCAAGGTAGAAGGGTCAACCAATCCTTATTATTCAAGCACGTGTAAAATGGTGTATTTATTTATTTAAGTTTAAAAGGCATTAAAATTTCAAAGTACACCTTTACTTGTCATTTAAAAAAAAAAAATTACTACTTTAATTTTGAGGGCTACTGTAGCCACACCAAATTCCTTTATGAGTCAAAGAATTACACATTTTTGTTGTGGCGTTAGTGAAAGTTGATCTGGCAATGGAAACTATCTTAATTTATTTAATTTCTTTTTAAGCAAATGAGACCTTTGCTAAAATACAAAGAACAAAAACCCTCTAAATGGAGATTCCTCCAAATTTTTTGGATCCAACATTAAATGATCAAAATACCTTTAAAATTCCATCGAAATTCCTCAAATAAGACAAAGGACAATCCTTGTGAAAATAAACTAAGGTTACCATATTTTGCTCTTAAAAAATTTGAAGTGAAGTGGATCCTTTGTAGCACAAGTTTCTTGTATCACCTTGTAGTAATGTTGGAACATTTGAAAAAGTGCCAACTCAACGATATAGCAAAATCCCAACCTTGAAAATTTTAGGGTTCACTAGCTGTTCATTTTTAAAGATGTAGTTCTCACCAAAAAATTAATAATAATAATAATTTTTTTTTTATTATATCTAAACCATGATCACAAGATGGCTAAGATGTTTTTTTTTTCCTACTATCTATCATCTGTCCAAACATTGCTTCAGGGTGATATAGGAAACTTGATCCATTAATTATGCTAGTCCACGCATAAATTAATCTAATCGTGCATTTAAAGTGGAATGGAAGGGAGAATGAAATAGCTTTTGATGAATAATTAAATTGAGGTTAATTTTTTATTATTTTGGTGCATGATTTTGAATTTTTAAATGAAAAATTGCATGCCCAATTACACCAATGTTAATAAAACATGTCTTGTTGTCATATGAGTAGCTACCATATATTTGTATATGCATCCAATTCTTTGGAACTGACTATGTTAAACAAGAATTAAATTATTCCATTATCGTGTTCTCTATTTTTTCACCATTTTTTTTATGTCATGCTCAAATAACAAATTCAAACTGAAATAGCACTATAAGGCCGGAGCCAAGCCATATGGATCCCTGGTCCCTCCCCCCGGGCACGTGTAACACCCTCGCGGGCGCCCCCCCCAGGAAATACTGCTCATACTAGATTATTTAAGTTTCTCATGATTGTTCCATGATTTGTGATTCGATTCATTTAAAATCTAATTGTGTCACAATTTATGCTACTTTATTTCCTTTGATTTGGTTATCAGATGGGTTCACTATCCCAAGTTCAAGGACTCGGACTCTTGATTTTAGGTGACACATGTCAATTTTATGGAGGGAACAAATTCATATCTTCACAATCATCATCACGATGCTTTATCATCCCTAGGTTTGGGGTCCAATGACCAAATCTTTGTTTTTCTTTTTTAATAACCAGGTATCCCTATAGGCAGGAGATCAAACTCGTACCTGGGCTTTGCCCAATCCATAGATCATGATCTTGTCAAAAGACTAGTCCCGGGACAAGTATAACGCCCACAGATCACACATATTGGGTAAGTGAGGGTGCACCCTTGCCAGTGGCCCTGAGCAATTATTGCTCATACTAGATATCAATCTCACAACCTACGGATTCTCACTACTTATCAATTTGAAATTGTGATTGAGTCAACCCCCCAGGTTCAATGACCAAATCTTGTTCATCCATTGGTTTAAGTTTTCTATTAATTCAAGTGCAGTTTTATCAATTTTTCAATCTCAATCAACATTCTTTTTTAGTCTTATTCTCGTGCATTTAAAGATTATCTTTAACATTCTCATTCTCTAACTGAGGTTATAATACACTAATGGCCAGCTCCAATAATTTTGATTGGATGTAGACAATGATGCTGTGTAAGTATCCCAAATCAATTTGGCTAAAGTGTATCCATGGTAATCAATCTAGACATCACCAGGTCGTCATCTTAACCACTAATTCAATGGCCAAATTACATGATTGGGACCACCCAATGGCGTCAAATACTGGTTTGTAGCCAGATTCTAACAATTGGCACTAGATGTGGATGTTCTAGATCCATGACCTTTTTTTTTTTTTTTCAAAATCTGCTAGTATTGGACTATTATGTACTGGGATGCATTGTAACAAGGTGTATAGTGATACACCATATCAAATTCACGAAGATAGTATAGAAATGGATTTGATTAGATTTTGGTTATCATTTCCAGATTTTGTTTCTCTTTAGAATAGGTGTAGATTAAGAGAGATTTTGGGTGGAATATATAGATTTTGTTTATATTTGTCCCAATTTTCTTAAATTTGATATGGTGTATGGGGATACACCTTGTTACAATACATATTATTATTATAAGAATTGTGATAATCTCACTCTCTTTTTATTTTACACTCCCTGCATAAATCCTTTGCTTCACGATACACAAGTAAAAAGGATTTATGATTGTTTAGACTATCAAGTCAGGATACAAAAAAAGGAGTCAGATTATCATTAGTCTTATTATTATCATAAGATCCAAAATGAGTGTTTATATTCTAGCTAGAAAGCCTTCACTCAATCAATACTCAGCTAACGTGTTATGAACATAGAGCCATAGATCTATTTTCTAAAGACACACAAATGCACATCTTTTATGAGGATTTGTATTTGTGTACCTTGAAAAAATAGATCTATGATTACATACCCATAACACATGAGCCGAGTATTGGCCGAGTGAAGACATACTGGTTAGAAAATCATTATTCATCCAAAATTATTTATAACTAAATTTTGCCACTCACTATTGCACACCTAACTACCAAAAGCAAGTATAGAAGGGGACAACCCAGTTTGGACTTTGGAAAATTAGTTGCCCGGAGAGCTTTAAAGTCTTCAAATAGCCATAATCAGATTGCGGTCAATATAGTCAGTCATATACTGTCTTTATACTTAATAATTTATAGTTTATGGCGGCCCTCATATTCAGTTTCAAAGATAGTATCCTGGTCAGCAGCCACACCATCCGAGAACCCTACCTACCTATCTCCTACAAACCTCTTTAAATACCTTAACACTAGAAACCTTGTAGCCAAGAGGGAGGAGAAGATAGACAAGTGTAAGGACAGAGAGTTGAATAAGTTTCATATATTAATTGGACAGCAATGGGTGAGGTGGTTGAAGAAGGTTCAATCCCAGTGACGCCAAGAACGGGGATGGTGGCGCCAACACCGCCCATCTCGGCTCCTCCCTCTCAGTACCACTCTCCATCCTTGAGTCGATCACCACTCCTCGAGTCGGTACCCCCATCTGCCCCAAAGACTCCAAAGACCCCCAGAACCTCCCTTACTCCACGCTTTATCACCCCTTTGGCTAGCCCAATGAGGAATATGATAAAAATGACGAAACTCGATCCCCATGATGCTTGGCTCCCTATCACAGAGTCAAGAAGTGGCAACGCCTACTACGCTGCCTTCCATACTCTATGTTCCGGAATTGGGATTCAAGCTCTTGTACTCCCGGTCGCGTTCACCATCCTTGGATGGTAAGCTAGAAATAATCCTCTTAGTGCAATTGTGCATGATCAACTCTCAAAGATTTTAATTTTCGATTATCAGAACTAGATCATAAAAATTGATTTCTATAATTTAGTATCTTATTTGGCTACACTTTCCTATAAATTATTCAAAAATATCTGTTGGCTGACCATATTTCTATAGCTTTTCGTACAAATTAAATACTACATACAATAAAAGCATTAAGCCTCATTTCTTTATGTTGATTATAATATAGGAAAGAATCAGATTCTAGGATCCGATCCGAACCAACCACCACAGATTTTCATGAGTCCCTTACACTCCATTCATTCGGGTGCCTCTTGAAAGTTGTAACTCATTTTTTTTTGGATGACAGGACTTGGGGAATTCTCTGTCTGACCTCGGTATTCATGTGGCAACTCTACACCCTTTGGGTACTGGTTCATCTCCACGAATCCGCAGATGGGAATCGTTACAGCAGATATCTCCAGCTTTTCAATGCAACTTTTGGTATGTTTTTGGTCATTCTTATTTCCATCCATTTAAAGATTGTTCCTCTAATCAAAATGATAAAGTTTGGTGGAGAATAATTTCCAAAATCCAATAAAATTGGACAAAACTGGGAAAATTTTGTTAGTTATGGATATATATAATCAACTTGAAAAAAAAAATCAGAGAATTTTGTCACTCTGCCCCTAACTAAGCAAACAAAATTTTCTACTAATAAAGTTAACCCTGTAGCCAAACACACCGATAGATATCAAGGTAGTCTAGCTTTTGAAGTTGGGTATTTTCCAATAATTCCCCTAAGAAATAAAGTGGGAACACTTGGGTCAAGAATAGGACCCAAAGAAAATTTTGGTGGTTGGACACAAAATAGTCCATACTAGAATAATCAACAAGCCTTAAATATTTATTAGGCCCATCTTAGTCAGCTAAGGATTTGACCAACCACAATTTCTTGTATGCTGTAGCATATTTCCTTTCTTATCAAGTTAACTGGACTATATTACCACCTTTCACACTTAGGTGGAAGACCTTAACATGCAGCTGGACCAAATTGGTCCGACAAGCTTGATAGTGGACCCTTTTGTATAATTTTTTATTTTTTATTTTTTTCATATTTCGAAAAGTACATATATTGATGATAAAATCAAAATGGCTCAGGTTCAAAGCTTGGGAACTTGCTAGCCACATTTCCAATCATGTACCTATCAGGCGGTACGTGCGTGGCACTAGTCATCATTGGTGGTTCAACCATGAAGGTTTTCTATCAGCTTGTATGCGGGCCCACATGCGATAATGTTAAGCCGCTCACAGTTGCAGAATGGTACCTTGTATTTACGTTCATGGCCATCATTCTTTCTCAACTCCCTAACTTGAACTCCATAGCTGGTGTGTCACTTATTGGGGCCCTCACAGCCGTTGGATATTGTACATTGATGTGGGTGATATCTGTAACGGGTGGTAGGATCGAAGGTGTATCTTATAACCCAGCTGTATTTAAGAATGATTTTGAACGGGTTTTCAGTACCTTCAATGCAGTTGGGATTGTTGCTTTTGCTTTCAGAGGCCACAATCTAATTCTTGAGATTCAGGTAATTTTCTCATTTTAATTTTTTAAATTAAATTTATTGATCAACAAAAAAAATAAAAATAAAAATCATTAAAATTAGAGTGCTGACATTATTGACGGACATTTAATTTGGTGGATGGACCTGACCCACGTTGACGTGGAAGCACATTATTTTTTTTTTATAAAAAATTTCTCTCTTGCCCATTCTCTATCCACATATTTATTTTTTTAGATTTCAAATCTGAAAAGGATCGATGTGCCCACATTGATTATCACATTGACAATCCAATAACACAAATATCTAGATTTCATGAAAATATTTATATTAAAAAAAAATAAAAAATAATAACTGTGTTTTTTTTTAGTTCATATAATTGTATCCTCTACAATTCTATTTCATCGGATCATGATTTTGAATGTCACAAGGTGATTATATTTGAAAATTTCTTCTTTTTTTTTTTCACTATAGATATAAGAGAGAAAATTTTATTTTTTTATTTTTTTATTTTTTATTTTTTTAATAAGTTATGTGCTTCTACATCAGCATGTGTCAAGTCCTTCCTCTAAAAGTCCGTCATATTATCAACACTCTTTAAATATAGTCAAAGAAATGACAAATCACTGGTTGGAAAATCTCAACCATCAGATCTGGTAGGTAGAAGATATGATTCTGGTGAGTCAAATATAAGAGGCCTCCCAACTGTCCATTTTGAAGTCAAAGAAAGTGTGAATGAGCTATCCTTCCACATTTCGTTGCTACGGCACATCAAAAGTCATTATTATTATATATATATTTTAAGTAAATCGAATAAGAACATTGACTAGTCAACTATTGACTTGTCAAGTTGTCTAATTCTGATGTATGAGATAGATGTTGGGTATTTGATGGTCTACAATCACAACCATCAATGAAAATCAATTGCTGAATTTATATGTAACATACATTCTGACTATTATTGTGACAGTTATTACCGTTAGTTATATAACAGAGATGGGTATTTTGTTGCAGGCCACAATGCCATCCAGTGAAAAACATCCATCGCGCGTGCCAATGTGGAGAGGAGTGAAGTGTGCTTATGCACTTGTTGCTATGTGCTTATTTCCCCTTGCAATAGCCGGCTACTGGGCCTATGGACACTTGGTAAGCCTTAAAACCCAATAAATAAATAAAATTTATTACTTAGTTTAATTAGGTACATGTGTGTCAAGTTCAACATACCATAACTAAATGGAAGAACAGAACTCAGATTCCAACTAAAACAAATTTGAAAAGATTTTTTTTGATTCTCAAATAATGAGATCGGCAACGAGGTTTGATTGAGGAAATAGGTGGGAGGAGTACTTTTAAGCATACAATTCTAGGTAAATTGAAATTAAATTATTTTTGAATTAAAATTTGGTGCTCTAATGACAGATACCAGAGAACGGCGGGATGCTAACAGCCTTGTACCAATTCCATGGGCGAGACACTTCAAGATTTCTTTTGGGACTAACAAGTCTCCTAATCGTGATTAACGCAGTAAGCTCATTTCAAATCTATGGGATGCCTATCTTCGACCACATGGAGCACAGATACACTATGAGATTCCATAAGGCATGCCCATGGTGGGTTCGAGTCATATCTCGGATCATATTTGGATTTATATCTTACTTCTTTGCGGTGGCTTTCCCATTCTTGGGAAGCTTGGCTGGTTTGATAGGAGGGATCGCGCTACCCATTACCTTGGCTTATCCATGTTTCATGTGGATTGCTATTAAGAAACCTAAGAAGCAAAGCATGATGTGGTATCTCAATTGGGGACTAGGAATCTTCGGCATGGTGCTCAGCTGTTTACTGGTCGCCGCGGGAGTGTGGGTTATGATCGATACTGGTATTAAAGTGAGCTTCTTCAAGCCTCACTAAGTGCCAGAAGTGAAGGCCAAAAGAAAAGAGGATTAATTACATAAAATGATTATAGTTTGATTTTGTGTGTTTTAATAGTATCAAATTCAAGATGAAGAGATTATGTGTACATTATTCTGGGTTCAATTAACTAATGAAGTCATTGTACTTCAAGGTTTTATATTTCCACGTGGGCGTTTTGTCTGTCTCGACTATTACAGATATCAGGGATATAACTTTGAACATAACAAATTTTAGCACTTCAACTTTAGGCTCCCACACATTTTTAAAATACTAAAAAATTCTGAAAAATTATGAATGCTTTACAAGGTGGATTCCTATTGAGAAAAAGAGAAACAATCAAACTAAGAAACGAATTGAAACAAAACACAAAATCACGCATAGAAACATAGAATTTTACGTGATTCCCTCATGATTGAGGTACGTCCACAGATCACACCAATTCCACTATGAAGGGAAAACTTGCAGTTATTATAAATACCCCATGAAATCTAATTAGGGTTTTATATAATAATAGTGAAATTATGAAAATACCCTTGATTTACAATACCTCCTTGTTGACCAGTATTGTCAGGCTATATGTGAATATTTTGATATTTTTCTTGACTACATATTTATCAAGATGACTTAGACAATATGGACATCATTGAATGATTTGGCCGAAGAGAGATTTAATTATCTGATGATGTATGATTGCATGTGACTCTGCACTTTGTATTGATAGTCACCAAAGTGGCAATTTGAATGATTGGCAGATGAAATAAGCTAATGACTCATCACGACTAATTGTTTACATGAAATACATTAATTGAAAAAAGAAAAATATATGAATTACAGCTAACAGTTCCATAAGCATAATTAGCCTTATAATATTTAACTTAACATGGATACTATACAGAAATTTTTTTTCTTTTAATGAAGCATCCATAAAAAGTGAAAAGTAGAATAAGTATTAAACTCAAAGTGTCATTTGTCCCTCCTACTGGTGTAACATCGAATGGTTATGAATTCATACACACTTCTTTCGATGAGGTTGTCAAACACCAAAATCTCTCTTCCAATTGCATAGGATCATCAACTAAAAATCCCCAAATGCTAAAGGGTGAAAATTAACATCATCGCTAAATATTGGGGCCAAAACCATGAATAGTATGGCATTCTATACATTTCGTTTTGAGTATACATCCCTTCCAATATTTTTTTTCTTTCTACCTCAATCCATGCCACTTTTTATTTTCCTCTCGCCCTTCATTTGCTTCATTCTGTATGTCCAAACCATCTCAATTGACCCTCCTTTATTTCATATAGCATTGGGGCTTTTCCTAGATTTCTTAAAATTGAATTATTGTTTATTTTTGGGTTCCATGGTATCGTCAACAATCTAGATTGAAACTTTATGTGATTATACCAACCTCATTTCTGATATGTTCATCGCCTTTTGTATGATGCCTTTAGCCATATCCAATACTCAGGACTTTTTCTATTATATTTTCTCTTGTAAACATTGCTATGTTAAGTCATTCTCATTGTATCGACCCACTCTCCACACTATATCTTTCAAAATCCCTACAAAATCAATGTTATTTTCTTTGAATAGCCCTTTACCCACACAAGTCTAACTTACTGAGAAAATCATTATCTAGTCTTTTTCCAACTAGTTTTTTGTTGAAATGCATAATTTGCAGAGAGAATGCCCTAGCAAACCTGACGTTTCTATACTTGTTTCTATTTTGTAGATGAAGGTGTTCCACTTTCCTCTCCTAGACCATGTTAGGGTAATCTCCAATCTCTTGAAAGAGTAAAATCATCTAGCTATCAATAAAAATGTAGTTGAACCTGAATCTCAAGCCATACTTTATGCCTTTGTAAAGTTGCATGACTTCAAGTTCTTTTAAGCAGATTTAATCCCTGCTCTCATGCTAGCATACTCCAGACGGTCCTCTTGGGGAAAGTTTGAGCAGGTCATATGTCACAGCTCATTAATATTAATGACTAACAAATTATCTGCTTAAAGCTGAAGAAAGTAACAAGCACCAGAGACGATCAATACTGAGAGATATGACACGACAAAATTGATACTAACTTTACATGAGACCAGGATCATGAACTACAGCTTATTGCTATAAATTTACTACAGAAAGAAACTAATCATGCTAATGGAGCTTGTATGCTGTAATCAAATCTACGGTGTTGAAATAACAATCTTAAATTAATCTGTGAGACTAGGCGGGAGAAGAAGGATAAGGCAAATGGACAAGATGGACAAACCAATATCAAGATCCCATCCGAGATCTGAATTACAGATTATCAAGGAAACTATACAAAATTGCATTCAAATGTTTTTTTCCCCCATAAGCACTTAATCAAGTGTTGGCATAGTAAGACAACTCGAGCTTGGTATTTCCTGGAATCAGAAATTTATGACCTGAAGCAATGCGCAATTGAGCCGAAGACTCAATCCTAATAATTTATCAAGTGGTGCTAAATTCTTGCAAAACAACTAAGTGGTTGCTTCGAAGAATGAATATCCATACCACACCCTTGGTGCCAGTCCAAATGCATAATGTTGTTTCTTCAAAAATGTACACCTACAACATAAAATTTATAGCAGAAACCATTTGGAGTATCTCTACTATGTGGCTTACTTTTTTTCTAATTAACCAATTTCTGTTTATTTCATTTTAGTGTAATTAACGCATTTGTGCTTAATAATTAAAAAGTAATAAGTAGGGGTTGTAAACAAGAATACTAGAACATAAGTAAAATTGACCAGTCAAGCCCTGATACAAGGAAAAATAAGTTTATTATCAACCCAAGGGAAGCCTCAACAAAGCATGAAAGAAGAGATGGTTGTTTAGGCCCAACCCCAAATAATTATTCCAAGGACCATCAAAAAACAATTAAAAATAAATAAATTGAGTACACCTCAATGACCAATCATTTTGCTCTGTACAAGACCAATAGGTTATGGATTCATTGGGTTGAGTGTGGAGGCTGCAAATAAATTTACATTTAAAAAATAAAAAAATAACGATTACCACCAAAAGTTAGAAGATAAACAAAGGTAGTAACAGAGTATCTTACAAAGGAATGTGTGACAGGTTAAATAAAACAGCTGAGCTGATACAGTTCCAATCAAATTCTTACAACTGTCACATTCACGTTTGAAAACAAGCACAATTCAGTAAAATGGAAGAGATGGAGCTTTAGTCTGGAATTGGATCGACCCTCAATAGAAATTTTGGTTTTTGGGTTGGACTTAGGTCCTTTATTCATTAACCAGCTTAGAGTTGGTCCAATTAGTTCTAAGCATGAAAATTACCAAATAGAGTGGCAAACATGTGTATGAACTATGAAACATATTGAAAAAAATTGAAATTAGGGACTATTGAAGGGTGCCTTGGCAAAACGTCAACCTCATGTTGCTGGAAACAGGTATGGTCACAGTCCAGTCCCAAGTGTCTGGCCACTACCCAGGCCTGTTCCTAACATTTTTCTGTTATACAATAACAGTTTTGAAAGAACTAGCATTCATAGCATGGTTTTTAAACTCGTCCGAGACCGAGACGTATCGCCCGAGTTAACTCGGTATCAGAGTTGAATGAGACCAACTCACAAAGTCATTTTTTGACCGAGTTTTACATCTCACAGTTCAATTTTTTGAGTTATCTCACGAGACGTCTCAAACGTATCGAAAAACTCGTCCGAGATGACTCGGTATCGGAGCTGAACGAGACGAGATGCGATAGCGAGTTTAAAAACCATGATTCATAGTGCATTCCATAGCAACAAGTGACCAATCCACCTTTCTAACATAAATAAATAATTCAAAACAATCTAACATATTTCTCCATATCTAAAACACACACTACACAAACACTAAAAATCCTAGATATGTTTCTACATAATCAAACATGACCCTCACAAATGGTGAAAATCCTATAACTGAATTAAGAACACAACAGGTCGAACTAGAATCCTAGCCCAAGACGCTGCTGTGGCAGCTCCGCTAGGTCATATGGATAACACGAATGCCTGAGAATACAAACTTGAACAGGGGATTCATTGAGTTAACTTGAAAATTCTCCGAGTCATAATGGAAACCCAACTGAGTATCCGTTTTGGTTTTTATGTTAAACTAGCCACCGTTATTCTTGGGTCTCTGTTCTTGGTTTTTATGTTGAATGCTTTAGAGAGATTACTAGTTCTAAAGAGTAAGAGAGAGGGGAATTGTGATGTAAATAAGAAAGAAGAACATTATTTAAGGGTATTTGCAGAAGAGTGATAGATACTGAATTTTTGCAATCCAAAATTGAAGAGAACTCAAATTTTTCACAAATTGAATTTTTGCCGTATTCCAAATTATTAACAAGGTTTTGGACATGTGCAATCCCTTCCAATCCCATGCACCAAGTAATTTTTGGGATAAATTCATGAGGGTCACCCTTAAGATGTGATTCAAACTCAAGATCTCCACTTCCTTCAATGTGGTATTGGCCATTTACCAATTAACATAGATGCACTAATGGATTTAACAATTAAGAGTCCCCGCATCCTTATTACCTCTTAGGAAAATATATAAATAATTCTGTTGTTTTAATTTTTGAAATGAATAACTACTCATCATATAAACTAGATAAACAAAAAATTTACCGCAATTATAGTAGGGGTGTCAATGGGTCGAGTCCAATTTGGTTACTTAGGAACTTAAAATCATAATCATTATATTTCTTTCGGTTCTGATATTTGTTTGTTCTGGTCGAGTTAAAAAATAAATGGAATCAAAATCGGAATTAGAACCACCAAAAAACACAAGTACCTGATTATCAAGAATCGAAGGAGAAAAAAGTATGTTAAATAATTATAAAACATTTTTTCTTTCAAAAAAATTAACATGTTATCTATAAAGTTATTAACTTGTTATTATACTAAATATATAATTTAACGATCTTTTCAAAAATAAATATTTATCTTATTTAAAAGTAATAATTTTTTTTTTTAGAAAAGACAACTTAGTCTAAGCTCCAATCAATAACTTGTATGATAAATAGAATTTTACATAACATACATTAAATTTAAAATAAAATAATACCTTAAATCATCTATATTATAAAAGAAGTGACAAAATAAATCGATTCCAAATACCCATGGGTAACCCATTGGATAGAACCTAACAATCCTGATTCTTATTAATTTGGTTCTATTTTAGATTCAGCTCTTTAATGCTTAATGCCCCCTATCGTTTTGTCATTTTAAAAACATAATTAGTAAAATCTTTAAAGCTTAATACCCTCATCCAGATTATTATTGAGATTGAGATTGAAATTCAAATTGTGAAGATCAACAATTCAAATATTTGATCTCTGACAGTTTAAATTTTAATCTTGATGATTCAGGTTGAAATGTCAAGGTCGACAATCTTAACAAGTTTGATATAGACAATTTGTTATATTGATCTTGATGATTCATGTTCAAACTTCGAGTTCAATGTTTTACAACCAAAAAAAAAAAATTCTTGATGATTGTTAAATGTGATCTCGGCAATTGAACAAGATGGTCTCAATAAGTTGAATTGTAACTATGTTTACCCAAAGCAAGAGTCAAATATACTGTTGTACATTTCTAACCTATAAATAACCCTAAACCACTTAAACCCAAGCTAAAAACGGGAAAGCCATGCAATTTCATAAATAGAAAATAGTCCTGATATTGTTTAAATTATCCAAAACTCCCCACTAAACTATGTAAATTAACACATTAATAATCAGTCGTAATCACAGTTACGACTGAGATTGGAGTGTTTGCCCAAGCTGTTACCCTTCATGATGACCAAGCAACGGATATTTCTATAGAATTTGGGCTTCACCAGCTTTCCCAGAACATATGCCCTCGAACGCACCACGAATGTCAGGTTCAATGGCACGGCCACGCTCTTGTAATCTTTGCTCCCACTAAGTGCTGATACCCCTCCGTACAATGGCACCTGTTTCCCTATCACCATTGCTCTTATACTACGCTCACTTTTCCTTGACTGGTAGAACTTCTCCATCTGCACCGTGGTAGATATGATTAGTGGTCAGGATCATTCCACGTGGACCCACTGATAGATATATAACTATGTGCCAAATTACATCGTTTTACATCAATGATTCCAATACTATCTTTCAGTTCACAAGGAAAATAGTACTGGAAGCACCCGCCCATCAGTTTGACCAGACTCAACACGACACATTTTGAGTAAGGTTTCTGTGAGTGGGACCCACCAAATAATACCCATCATCTATATGCAAAGAAGATGCCTTTTCCAGTTAATACGACGTTGATGTGGGCTCCCAATTCTTATTCGATTTATCAAAAATTTATTTCTGGGTTGGGATTTGGGAGTGTTGGACTTTTCTACTCTCTCTCCATCAAAATTCAAACGGACGGTTGGGATAATAGGCGAAACACAGATTTCCTAAAGACTAGTAAGATTAGCAAAACTTTTTTCTAGGGATACGATTTTCTTGGAAAATTAACCGTATGTGTTTCGTGGAGAGTGTTTCCTTAATTAAATAAGGCATTTCGAACAACTGAGAATATATATAAGGTACGCCGCAAGTAAAATACTAAATGAAGTTGCAGGTTTCACAGCAATACAGAGTGCCGGGACCACGATATTGGAACTCGCGAGACCATTTAATATAACAGCTGATTAGGCCGAGTGGATTTCAATCGGCCTCCCTCAACCATAGATTATGCGGACCCAAGGGCTATTCAAGGGTCAGATTGTACTGTACGAAAAAGAAAAAAAAAAAAAAAAAGCTATATACAGAGAAAAGCTCACTCACGTGTCCCGAAGCGACCTTGAGTTGGTAATAATAAAGTTCGAGAGGGGTAGAAGAAACATGAACGCCGAAGAAGGTGGCTGGATTTCGATATGTGATCTTGACCGTCGAGTTAATAGAAAGCATATCTGTTGGAACGCCAGTGTTGTCCATCCCAGCTTGAATATTAAAACTCTCGAATACAATATACTGCAACAAAAACACAGGAAGAGAATGTCTTACCTCGAGATACACAGAATCAAATTCTTACCGTGTCGACTCGGGAGATTCCAAAGTCAAAACCGATTTGCATTTCTAAAAGAAGTAAAGAACAGAGAAAATGGCACAAACCTTCATGGTGATTTTTGGTTTGTAAGACTTGCTTGCGCCCCATAGGATCAATGAGAATAGCGTAAAAAGAACCACAAAACAGAAAATGAAACATAACCCATAGAATCTCGCGAGATTTTTAGGATTCTTTGCATTGTCTTCGTAGTCATCGTCATCATCTTCTTCGAGCTCGTTGTGTATCTTTTTCCATGAAGTTACACTTCTAGGGTTCTTGAGCGAGGCTGAGAATCGAGAAGTAGACGATTCACGGGAGTGGTGAATCGGTGAGCAGTGATAATGGTGAGGCGATCCGAGCGGACTCGACCCGTACGACATCTTTTCCACATCGTGCTGCGATGGGCTCTGCACGTAGTAGATGGGTCGTCTAGGCGATCTTGGTGGAGACGAAGCGTCGAGACTCGTCACCTCCGAGTCCGATTTCGTATGCATTGTAACAGACGATTCGAACTGAGAGAGGATGGGCGGGTCTTGTTCAGTTGTTCCCCCCCTTCAAGTTTTCGAGCTCCAATAAACCCTTTTTTTTTTTTCCTTAGGTTCGTTTTGCTGTTTTACATTAAAGATTTATCCAGAAATAGAGGATATGGGTCATGGCTGACAGCGGATTTGGACACAGTTTCTAAAAAAGTTTGAAACTCGATTCCTGGTCTAAATAGGATAGTCCGTCTAAAATGCGCCTGTGTGCGTAATGTTCACGCGTCTGCTTCTCTCGTACTCATCATTTAGATAGATAAAAACATGTGGCGGTGATCACGGATACCTATCTCACGTGTTGGTCACGCCAGTTCTTAGTCCCGTTTGAGGTCTTTTGATTTCAAATCGAAAGTCTACTTTTTTTATCAATCTTACGTGAACATGCCACAAATTATTATTTTTTATAGCTGTTGGGTTTAAAATCCTCAAATCCAATTGGTAAAAACCATCAATCAAATTTCTTTTTTCTATGTGGGTCCTCTTGGTGGATGAAAGTACAGTTAGCTAAGCCTGGTGACAATATTAGGTTTGGGTTTTGTGAACGAGAGAAATAGCTATTTGTGACCACTGACCCCGCGTGTCAGGTTTTATTTAAGGATTTTGGTACGATTGGGACCACTAGGGCCTAGTGGGTTTCATATTTACTCAATAAAAGTGGTTTGACACCAAAACGTGGATTTCAAAAATGCCCATGCCTTAACATTTAGACTTAGGGTATATTTGATTGCATGGAAAGTCACTTTCTATGGAATTTGAAATCCATAAAAAATTAATTGTGAAAAATAGGTAAAGTTGGAAAATCAAATTCCATTGTTTGATTTCACTTGGATAAAAATCATGAAAAAAATATGAGAAAAAAGAAGAAGATGAGAAGGAGGAAGAAAATGAGAAGAGGGGAGAGGAAGAAGAAGATGACGAGGAAGAGGGAGGGGGGGATGTGGCGACGATGGCGGCGGCGACGACGACGGTGGCGACGGTGACGGCGATGGTGGCGGCGACGGCGACGATGGCGACAACGAAGGTAAGTGAGGAAGATGGGGGAGAGAACGTGGTGGTGGTGGTGGCGGAGGAGGTGAGGGATGGAAAAGAAGGAGAAGAAGAAAAAGAAGAAGAGAGAGAGAGAAGGTGGTCGGAGACGGAGCCGAAGACGACGGCGATGGTGATGGTGATGACGGCGATAACGACGACAACGAGATTAGTGTAATGGTGGTGGTGGTGGTGGTAGGGAAGAATTGGTGATGGAAAATATTGGTGGATTTCATTTTCCCACCCATATAGGTGGGAAAGTGAAATCCATGATTTAGTGGACTTTTTGAATGGGGTGGAAAATGAATTTTCATTTTCATGTGCAATCAAACACATGAAAAATGTCATTTTCCATGGAAATTGATTTTCCACCTTATTTTCCATGTGCAATCAAACATACCCTTAATATAATCAAAATAATTATGATCAAAAATCAAGAAATTACAATACTATCTCTCTAAAATCACCATGATTAATTTTTAAAATTATAATTATCTTTCAATCAATATTTTAAATTACAAATAAACCCTTCACAGATATACACGAGCGGGCACATGCCACCTTCCAGTTACATTTAACTAAAGTTTGATTTCATCCTGTCAAATTGATTTTTAGAATGCCTTATTGATAGGCCATTAAAATATGAACAGGCCGCAGTGATTTGAATAATACTCAATGCAACATTCGAAATAAACCCAGTCGGTGGTCTAATTGAGGTGATAAAAGTAGGGAATGGATTGCAAAAGTCCATCGATTCCTTTTGCATACTAGGTACTATCTTATTGGAGTTCAACCCACATCATGATTGAATTCTTTTGTAAATTATTGAGACATGTAGGGGGAAACTTAACAAAAGAAAATTTGAGAGATGAGAAAGGGCATATTTGAAGCACATGCTCTTAGAATCAAGTCTATCATTTTCTTTTGGATTATGTTTTTTCAAAAAATTTGTTTGGCTTCTCTCCGAGGATTTTGTATTTAGGTAGGAACTAATGGCTCATGTTGAGAGTAAACAATGGTTCAGTATACATTTTTTACTGTCTTGAATTATTCGAGAAGACAGCTACTCTAATTTTCTGTTGTTGTAGCTATTTTCTTCAGTTTTTTTGTGAAACTTTATGCCCACAACAACCATATGTATAGAATGTAATCTGCTTCGTATTTTTCCCTTTTTCTTACAAACAACATTAATATTTTCAAAGGTTTTACTCTCAATTCTTTCGTGATCCTTAAATTTTAATCCGCAAGTACAAAGATGGATTTTAATTAGAGGGCTCCCACCAACATATGTCTAATGACATAGATAGTAAACCATTCCAATCCAATTATTAAACTTAGAGGAGTGAGATTTGTTCATTGAACCCACATTTTTTACTAGTAAAATGCACGTGACAGTAGACACAGGCAAACTCTAGTTTATACGTCGGCGATGAAGATGATTATGCTATTTGATTGTTAAAAATTATACATATATATTTAGGATTATCTATGCCGACCACATCAACCGGATTTCAACAGTGTAATAGCATTGGGCTGGCCCTTTGGCATATTTTTTGTTATAGTTCTTAAAGTAATTTGTCATCTATTTTTACTACCAATTTGATAGAAGTTTGAGTTAAGTTAAGGATGTAAAGAGGTTGGATACGGTTTAGTCCTACGTACACCCATAACAAGAACCCAAGTAAAACATTAAGTACTGGAGAGTGAGGCCGCTCAGGGCAAAACCAAATCATGGTATGCTCAAATCATTCTCCAAAAGGAAGGATTTCGAGATCACCATTGGTTCCGCTTATCTCGTAATAGAATGAGAGTTAGCATATTAGGAGGTCCTAACATTGAGAGATGCATCCATTTTCGCATAACCTTTTTTTCTCTAATTAACATTCTCACTCAACATTCCTGCCAAACCTGTCCTCTCCGTATGCTAAGATTAACAATTTTTAGTTCCTTAATTGAAAATTCTCGGAATATATAGTGGAGAGCTGTTTTAATTACTCACGCAGACCCTTATGTTATCTTAATAATCCTTATCGAACTATGCTCAATGTTTAGTTTTGAAATTTCCATGCTCCATACATTTTCAGTTCCCGAAATTCTGAAACTTAGTGGACATTTCCATTACCAAATCTCTCCTAAACATTTCTACTAGATTTAGCCAATATCTAATCTTTCGTCTGTTTTGTAGATAAAAACAGAATCTGAACTTCATGGTAGTGTTGTAAATTTGTTGGACAATGGACTGATAGTAGACAAATGTTTGTGAATGGAAAGAGAAAAAAAAAAAATCAACAAAGAAACTAACTCAAGCATAAACAAGATCTAGAGTCTTCCTTTGAAGTTGAAATATGGAGGTAGGTTAGTGGATTCTTTGGGGGTGTTTGATCGGGACTCTAAAACCTGATTCTCGATTCTGAGTATGATGGATGGTCAAAATCAAAACTGATTTCCAAAATCTCCTTTGACTTACACTATTTTTGAAGTAGATTACCCAATTGCACATCATGAGATTGAAAGTAGAGTAAAAAATATTTATCCAAAAATTAAAGACAATAAGTTTTTTAAGGAAGCATTTAGGTTATTTTATTAGTTTCCTAGTGATTTATAGGTTTAACAGACATGTTAAGGTTACCAAAAATATTATAATGGTTTTGTATTTCTATTAAAGAAATTATTATTATTATTATTTGTATTAATATTGTTACTACTAGTACTAATATTTTTATTAAATATAATTATATTGATATTATTGTTAGTTAGTATTGTTTTTTTTTTTTATAAATAAAATATCCCTATAGACAAGGGACCAGGCTTTTATCTGGGTTTTGTCCAATCCATAAATCATGGACCTTGGACCATAGATTATGGTCTTATCCAATGACTAATCCCGAGGCACATGCAACACCCGCACATCACACACACCAGGTAAGTGATGGTGCGCCCTCAAGGATGGCCCTTGAGGAATTAGTGTTCATATTGGGTATTGAACTCACAACCTACAGGCCTTAACCGTTTATTGGTCTGAAATTGCCATTAAGCCAATCCCTCAAGGCTGTTAGTTATTATTGTTATTATAAAAACGTGATTTTTTATTTTTGAAGATCACCTCTACAAGGGATTTGGAGTTGCCACCACTCTTTTTTGTAAAACGGCGTGAATGATCACTCGGAATGTATTTTTTTAAAAAAAAGTGTCGTTTGGCATTTACTGACTCCCGACTAATCATATCTTCTAAATAAAATATTTAATTTTGTTCAAATACTGATGAAACCTTTAAAAATATAATTATTTTTATTAGAAGTGATGAGATACAAATAGATAGCACAGATGTGTAAGCTTCTCTTTTTGGATAGCTAGGACCTCCCATAGGGCTTAAAGTGGGTTGGAGTCGGCTCGAATCTGTGTATAGCCATGCTCAAATCCCAACATCTTTATCTGGATCCAAACCCATTTTGGATCCTACCAGATAAATCATATCCAAATCATTATGATTTCACTTAATATGAATCCATACCTGACCCAACCGAATTACTTGATTTGGGTCACATAATTTTGGATAGTTCAATATTTTTCTATTTTATACTTGTTTCTTAATTGTTATACTATTCTATGTTACCACTATATTAAAATAGTACAAAAAGATACTTTGAAAAACCTAAAAATGTAATTTTCAAAGCTACATATATTTCGGATCTAAGCCAATAAATGGATGAATCCAGATCCAACCCAGATCCCTCTCTGATCATGCGACATCAAACCACATTCAACCCATTTTTTGTATTCTGGTCTACTCCAATGACCCAAACCCACTAAATTTGGATTTTGGATAAAATCCACCCATTTATGCCCCCATATAACCTCTCATTATTCAACCCTTTATTTACTTATAAAAACAATTTAAGCAGTATTCTTGGTGCATCAACACCTATCAATGGTCAAAGAGCAAGTTATTTCAAATATGGGCGTCAATAGATCTGTTTCAATTCGGTTCTTAAAGATTTCAGAATTGGTACTGTTAAATTTTATTGATTTCAGCTTTTATTAATTTTCACTTTCAATTTGATAGAACTAGAACTTGAATTGTTAACATATTTTTTCTTTTAACAGTTCAAATTCTTGATTCTTTTCAATTTTGACTCTCAATTGGTTCGATTCAATGACATCTGACTCTAATCTACTCCATTAAAAAAGGATCTAAAACCGATCTATCGATCCTAATTCGATTCCCATTAAACGGATATCCATGGACACACTTGATATTATCAAATCCGAAAACCTACCAAGTGAAACCCTTTCCTTTCTAACATAGTAAGACTTTGAACCTTACTAAGGGTTGTTTTGCCCAAATAGATTACCACATCAGCAATCCAACACTACAAACCTCTAAATTTCATTGAAAAACTCATGTGAAAATAATAATAATAATAATAAAAAGTATTTCTTTTGATCTTGTTCCAAGGATTTGAAAGTGGACTGCTACTAAACATTCACATAACTCCCAAACATAAAATTAAAATTCAATGGTGAAAAATAAATTTTTCATTCACCCCACTCCAAAAAAAAAA
The DNA here is from genome assembly GCF_017979445.1 of Akebia trifoliata. NCBI lineage: Eukaryota > Viridiplantae > Streptophyta > Magnoliopsida > Ranunculales > Lardizabalaceae > Akebia > Akebia trifoliata. The sequence goes on along the minus strand of NW_028237143.1, from coordinate 54,351 downwards.
AAAAATCTTAAAATTTTATCTTCTACAACTCTGAAGCATTTGATCATGTTTTTTGTTGCCATAAGGTGAGCCCAAGGACCCTTGCTAAGGGTGAAATACTTACTAATGTAGTAAGGCTAGTCGTACTAATCGGACTCACCTACAAATGATCAAAATGTCAATTCTTTTCTTCGATAAGAATGCAAATAAAGATGGGTTGGTTTGTAAACGCAAAGATATATTGCCACATGGCACTTCATGGTGGTATTGTTGTGCATGTTATTGGGCCGTTGTCCTGTAGAAGCTCTACTCAAACCCAGACATAAATATTGAATGTGGACTGGGTCTGACCTAGGCACTTTACGAGTCTGCCAGTCTGGCTTACAAATAGATATCAGGGTTTGGGTCTTTAAATCATGGTCAAAACAAGTCAGACACAAATTGGCCCAATTATTTATAGGTGATCCACAAAAGCTGAGGCCCAGGCGTCGAGTCTTTCATGTGAACCTAAAAGCCCATCGGTTCAGTATGGCGGCGTAGCTAAACTTGCGCATAACGCATTGATGCGCAGGACTCGCCAAATTGTAGAAGCTTCAGGGAGAGGGATATTGGTTTCTCTATCCTGCGCAAACCCGCACGTACCCGGAAACTCTTTGTAACTTTTCTCCCTTTTCCTTTAACGCTTCTTGTTGGTGGTCTAGGCATCTTCAGCTTTTCTAGACGATTTTAGGGTTTCTAATCTACAACAAGAGGTACGATTCGATCTGTTCGTTGTTCTTTTCAAAATAAATGATAAAGTTTTGTGTTTGATTAGATATTTGGATGCCTGATGAGAATTTTATATCGATGTGACGAGATGATGAGTTCTTTATCTTATCAACTCCATTTACTTTTTTTCAATTTTTTTTTCCGAGTTCTAGGTTTGTTTGATAATGGGGAATCTCTGGATACTTCTTTTTTATTTTTTTTATTATTATCAGTGATCTCTGGATACTTCTTGAAACAGATGTTGATGATTTTGTTGATCAATTAAAGGACATTTTTTTAGATTTGTTAACTTCTTATTATTCGGATGTTTTTATTCCTTTTGGCTTATTGTATTTATTGTGAATCTTTTTGAATGGGAGCCTATTGAATGAGATGAACATGGGTTATGCTCCATTTATATAGGCTCACTCTTGGTTTAGGTTGTGAGAATTTGATGCTTGGTTCAGACCTACTTGTTTCTTTGTTCAGATAGATTATCGATATTTCTTGTAATGTACTTGCACGCAAATTCATTTCACCCGAAATGTATGCCTCAGCGCTTTGTGTTTCCATTCCATTGTAAGAAGAATTTTTGTAATTTACTACACAAATTCATTAAACTCATTTCATCTGAAATGCATGTCTCGAGATGTTTCTTAGTTCCATTCTTTTGCACAAAGACCTTTAGAAAAATTAAATAGTCCTGGTGGTGCATGTTTACGAGCACACTTTCAATAATAGAAGGCATGGTTAGGGACATAATGGAATGGAGAAACACGATTCATTTATATAAGGTGGTATCTATTAGACATATTATTTCCAACATTCTTGATGAGTATGTTGGGAATCTCTTTTAAGCTTGAGTTACCTTGGTATGTGCAAATTTACTTTGTGCTCAAATGGTTGGTTGTCCAAACAAGGCTGATACAATACTCTAGGAGGTCGAGAAGATCCACTTAAGTTTCTCCGACCAAAGATCCAAACAAACTACTTGTCCATTAATTTTACATTCATGTCCGTTCTAATGATAAAATCCTCAAAAAAGAAAAAAATGTGTTTCTTGTAAAGACCCCATCATACAACAAATGAGAGCATTCTTGGGAGTACCCTTTTTCTAGAAGAGAAAACCATAACATACCAAGTCAAAAATATATAAAACATAGAATCAGGCAAGAATGCATCTCTCACTACCTCACCAATGATGCATGACTTAACGTCGAAGCAATGGGGAGTATTGGGAGAAAACTCTCATTTCACTCCATCACTACTGTACTTTTATGGTGGCTAGTTTAAATTATTAAGCCTTTTAACCCATCACATTATCATCGGCCTCATTGCATTTTGTTAGCCTTTTTTCCTTTATATTTTATACCAGATTACGATTCAAAGATTGGAAACTATTCAATTATAGTTTAAAGATTAAAACAGATGTCAGATGAATGGAAAAAAAAATCATCATTATACTTATATATAAGAAATAAAGGAGATAGGGAGATTTGAATGACTATGGAGGCATTGAACTTGTAAGCCACATGGTTAAATTGTGGGGAAAAAATGATTGAAAAAAAGTTAAGATAAAAAATAGACATATCAGAGATTCATTTTGATTTTATGTCAGGTAGATCAACTATCGACAAGCTTTCTACTTAGAAAAATGTTAGGTAGGTTAAGAGAAAAAGAAGAAGAATCTCCATACGATTTTTATTCATTTAGAGTAAGTGTATTATATAACACCTGGAGAGTTGATTCAGTGCGAAATTAAGGAGTCCTAAATGAATATATTGGTATAATTAAGGACATGTATAAGGAGTGTGAGCAATTGGAGAGGAGAAAAATGCATTTTTAGTCATAATTGGTTTACTTTTGGGGATGGATTTTGTCCATATATGTTTGCTTTAATGTAAATGAAGCAACTGCTCCTATTCAAGAGCAACTGTCTTGGTATATGTTATATGCAGATTATGTAGTATTAATTGATGAGAATAGAAATGAAGTCAACTCAAAACAAGAATTATGGAGAGATGTGTTAGATTCCAAGTGCTTTAGAATAAGTTGAATCAAGATTATGTCGAGTGTAAGTGTATAACGTTAGTACTGATTCCCATAAAGAAGAACATCCAATAAAATATTGATGGTCTAGAAATATAATCTAAAGTGACCATTTTTGTTATCTCATGACTATTATATTATCACAAAGATCAAGAGGTTGGGGAAGATGTTGCCCATAACAAAATTTTTAGAGGCATGTGAGGCTTACTCCTCGAGGTGCGCCTCAGAATGAGGCTCATTAAAAAGGTCCTGAGGCATCAACATAAAAGCGACGAAGGCTTACGCCTCAAACCACGAGGCACCTAAAAGGCATATGTCTCAATCTGAGGTATATGCCTTTTGGCCGAGGCATACGCCTCACTTAATTTTTTTAATTTTTAAATTATGTATTTCTTCCTCCTTCGCATTATTTTCTTTTTACTTTACTTCTTTCTTTATTTTTTACTATCTTATATTTCTTTATAACCTTTTACTCATATTTCTTTGATACTACTAGTATGCAATATAAATGGAATACTTAGAAATGAATTCAAATACAAAGTAGTAATGTATGCAAATAAAATCTTTGAGTTGAGTTGATTTATAAATAATTTTGTTGTTTTAAATATTATTCAAATAAATTTATTGAAAGAATAATCTATAATTCTATTTTTTGCAATAAATATAAAATATTTATTTATTGTAGACTTTCAACTATTCAAATACAAATTATTTTGATTTTGCTAAAACATAAAATAATAATATTTTATATCATTATTTATAGTAATGGATTAAAACTTGAAATTTGATTTTTTGGATTTGACATTGAGAAATATGCAATGCTTATCCTAATTTTTTAGTTTTCTTAAATATTATATTATTTATTCAAAAAATATCATGCACATGAGGCTTGCGCCTCGAGGCACTAGCTAGCTGAGCGCCTTGCCTCACGCATCAATGTCTAAAAACATTGGCCTATAGAATCATGACTGGATGATTAAAGCGGAAGTGATCTTCGGGAGTGCGATATAACAATGAAATAAGAGCAACTTTGCTTTATGGAGCTGAATGTTGTTGGATGGTCATGAAGCATTACATTAATAGATTTGAGTGTAGCAGAATAAGGATGTTAGGATGGATGAGTGGCAAGATTAAGAAAGATAAAACTAGAAATCAACGTGTTTGAGAAAATGTAATAGCTCCTATAGGTGATAAACTCGGAGAGTCAATTGAGATGGGTTGGATATGTTAGTTATAAAAAAGAATAAGAAAAAAAGAAGGGTTTGGCATGTTCAATACACACTGATTACAAGTTTACAACACAATTCAAAGAAATATGCTGGTAGAAGGTTCCGTTGTCTAAAGCCACGTCTAGGCCTAGGGGCGGAGCCAGGATTTTGTCTACATGTGGGCACAACTGCTGTATTTCTCCCAAGGGCTTGCTTAAAAACAAAAAACAAAAGATAAATTTAATATAAATAACGGGGTAAAGTTTGGTACGATTCATGGGAATTCTGCAGATATCTGCCTTAAAAATAGAAGATTCAAAACAATTATGATTTTTTTGGTCGTGATTCTCAAATATAACATAACAAAATGTGATATGACGAGGTAGAAGGTAATATAATCAAAGAGGAGGAAAGGTTTACCTACTCCTAAACAAGGAACTTCTGGTTTTGGTGTTTATTTCAGTTATGCTAGAAATGCACTTTGTGGAAATATTCGATTAGAGTGCAAATTATTACCATTTCTGTGGAAGTGAGAGAAATGCTGTGGAAATAATAGAAATATTGAGGAAATTTTCGTCGGAACTGTAGGAAATGATAAAACGTATATAAAAACACGCTTATAAGTCAACTCAGAAGTTCTGAAAAATTCAGTTTTCAATTCCAAGTCCTCCCCTAGTTGACAAAAGCACTTCAAAGTCATGTGGTGTGTATATATATATATATTTTCAAAAGTTGGTGTGGCCCTTGCAACATATGTTTTATGCCAAAGAATTTGTGTTAACACTATCATGGGTGCTTTACTTGTCTTATGACTACTGCATATTCATTTCTTTTTGCCTTTCTGCTCTTCAATAGCATGGCAGATGAGAATTCTATTGAAGGTGGTGCCAGTACCAGCAAAGAAATCAGTGAAAGTTCAGAATCAACTGTTGAAATCAATGTCAAGACTTTGGATTCACAAGCCTACCGCTTTCGGGTGGACAAAAATGTATGATTTGTTAATCCCTCACCATCTATGTTCATGTTTATGAGGCATCCTGATAACTCAATTATGCTTAAGATCAACAGTTTATATTCATCGATTGTGATAACACTGCCTTGACTCATAGATTGAGAATTTATAGACTTATCATAAGTACATGAACATGAGTTGTGCACAGAATACGTACAACTATAAGAACTTGGTGAAGGAGAATTTTATGTGCATGCATATTAATAAATTCGTATCGATTTTATTGCATTTTCTGTTTTGATTAACCAAGTGTTGGACATTGGAGCTCATCTGTGATTATTTGGGTTGTTTGATCATGAGAATTTACAGATGCCAGTTCGATTATTGAAGGAGAAAATAGCAAATGAAAATGGCATCCCCATTGAGCAGCAACGCCTAATTTTTCGGGGAAAGGTCTTAAAGGATGATCACCTTCTCTCTGCATATCGTATCCTTCTATTTCAGATTGTGTGATGCTTCCTGTTCATGTATTTAGAGATGACTGCACCTCATTTTTTTTTGGTTATCGGTAGATGAGCAAATTTGGAAGTTACTTCTTTCAAGTGTTCTCCATGTTTGCATTCCTCGCATTTTTATTGGGAAAATTTCTTGCAAATCTTTTTATTTGTAACTGGACTCATTACCTGATTTCTAATTATTGTTGATTTTGGGTATACCTTGATCCACTTGCCAGCATGTGGGTCTACTCCCTGAAGACTATTTCACCCTATTAGTTTTATTAACTAGTTGCAGGAGTTTGGACTAGTAATTGCCCCTTCCATCATACTTAACAAGAGCCAATATGGAAAACACTCGTATATCTAATGTCCATATTTATGGGTTTCCTGTTTCTTTTTGGTGTAAAGATTTTAAAGAATTTAGGGGGTTTATACAAATTCTATGCTTTGTCACTCTTTCAATGTTGTTGCCCCCTTGACAATTCCTAGATGTGGAAGATGGGGATACACTACATTTAGTAGAAAGGCAACCAGTCCAGTCACAACCCCCAGCTGGAACAAACTCTGGAGAGACCAATGGAAGTAATGATAGCCGAGGTATCGATTCTTCATCTACAGCTGGTACTTGTATTTTTTTATATTTTTTTTACAAGATATCATTGGTTCAACCAATGCCACAAGTTTCGTATAGCTCTTTGATGATGATGGAGAAATGTATACATATATCTCTTCCCTTCTCTTATTGTGTAACATGATAATATTGCTCTGTGAAGTAAGGTTTCTTATATGAACTGTTCCATGTTAAAATATTTACCATTTTGCAGTTCAAGTAAGTGTTCTTTGCAGCTCTGGCATCATCATATAATTAAGGAAAAATCCTAAAGTGACTGCAGAGGGCACTGTGTTGGACACTGAGCTGACGAGGAGGGATGCTCAGAAACATGGATGCTTTTCCTCGAGATATGATTGAAAAAGGCATTTATGGTTCTGTGCACACCTCCACGTCAGCTCAGCATCCAACTCAGTGTCCTGCGCAGTCACTCTAGGATGACTCTATAATTAATATAATCATCATTTTATATGATCAATCAGTTAAATCTGCAAAGATCAGTGTCACAGTGAGTTATCTTTTTATTTGACAGGTAATGATGCTAGTGCCTCGCGTGGCAGAATGGGTCAAGTTTCACACAGTGTAGTTCTTGGAACCTTCAATATTGGGGACCAAAATGAAGGAATTGTTCCTGATCTTACTCGGGTATGCTATTTGGTTCTTAGGGGGTGCACTTCGGTGGATTTTACCTGCAGTTATTGCCAAAGGATGTAGAAGGGGTCTGCATGATTCTAACCATTTTGTTTTACTTCTAGATTATAGGCGCAGTTTTGAATTCAATTGGACTTGGGAACCAGATTCCTACTGGTGGTGCTAGCAATATAACCTCTGGCGTACCGGTTAGTAATGCCTTTCTTTTCCCCTTGCACATATGCCTTATCCCAACTAGTCAGGTTTGGTTATATATTATAATGGTGATATTTGGGGTTTGCAGTCCAATGCTTCTAGTCAGGCCTCTCGAGGAGTTGAAACAGAAGGGACACATGGCAGGAGCCAGGCAGGAAATCAGGTACCACATGTACAGACATCTACCAATCACCCAGCCCATTCTCTGCCTCAGCCCTTCCCAGCTGTAGCTGTTCCTTCTTATCAAACGGTAGTCTTCCTGCTTCATATTTATGTGCCCCCCCACCTTTTAATTGCTTCTACTGAAAATTTCCGTGGCTTCTTTTTCTTTAATTCAGCCCATTCCTGATTCTTTGAACACACTTTCCGAGTTCATAAACCGCATGGAGCTGGTCTTATCAGTCGATGGTAATAACTTCAAACATGTTACTGAATTAACTTCTAATAGGAGTAAGATGTTGCTGTTAGACTCGGGAACATGTCCTCCGTAGAGTCCAGAATGTTGAATGGCTTTGAGAGATTTGTGTGTTGAGTCCCGATGACCATCCAATCATCTCGACCTAGGGGCGACAGTCTGCCCTGGCTGACTGAATCACTTCTACTTATTTGTTGCTTAACAAAATTCACTTTTTCTTTTCTTTTTTATATATAATTTTTTTTCTTGATTTGATTGATGCAGGGAATCAAGCATCTCCTTCACCAACAAATATTGGAGATCAACAGAGAGTGGACTTGCCATCTAATGCACGTGGACTGGCAACACCTGAAGCACTATGCATCATTATGCGGCGAGCACAACAACTTCTTAGTGGTTGTGCTGTGGCTGCACTTTCTGTATGCCCCCATTTTTTTAGCTTTGTTCGTAGATGTATTGCTTGGTTATCTCTTGTGCACGTGTGCGGCATTGTCTATTAGTGCACACTTTGTGCATATGAATGGATGTGCAACGCTGAGCTTTCAAGATCTTTTATTTGAGTGGTCTCAAAAGCTGATCCCAGGATTTTTGAGATAAGGCGAGCTGAATTCTCACAATCTCACTCATCATAAGTTTCTGCAAAGCTTTAATGCTATATATAAACACCTAGATGCCTTACTTCCTTCAAGAGCACAAGTCTTTTGTGGCATAATGCACATATGCATGTTTGAGTAATCCCTTCGCGGCATTGTTCACGTACGCATATTTGAGTAATCTGACGGTGATCTCTGCAGATCTGACTGCTAGAAGACCTATATGACAAGGACATGTGTATTAGTGTCTAACATAGGTACAAAGTGTTAGACACACCGATCCCCACAATCCTGATATGCCAGCATATGCGTACAATTTATTATCATCTGTTAAGGGAGATTTTCTTTTGATAAAGTATCTTGTCATGCATTTAACAAGCTTGTTGTGACATGGTGTCTGATGAGTCTATCTTCTAGAAATTGAGTGTTATGTAGTGGTAAACATACATTTAAGTTGGTGAGTTTAGTATGGATGGCGTAATATAAAAGTTTTTAAATAAGTAAATTTAGTAAACAGGCTAGATTAGTAGATATGTTTAAATTTGTAATGCCACCCAGGTCTCTGCTGAAAACAGAATGAAATGTAAATTGAGTGTGCATGCCCAAAGTGGCAATTGTTTTACGTTGACAGCCCTTGCCTCCCCCCCCCCCCTCTCCCTCCCTCCCCCCTTTTTTTGGTTATTTTTTCTTTGTTTCTAATTCTTCATTGTTTGTAATTTGCTGCGTCTATGTAGAATATTGCAGGACGTTTGGAAGGAGATGGAGGTTCTACTGATCCTGCAATACGGAGCCAAATTCAGGCCGAATCAGTGCAAGCAGGGCTAGCAATGCAACATTTAGGTGCTCTTTTTTTAGAGCTTGGCCGTACAATTCTGACACTGCGTATGGGGCAGTCACCTGTATGATTTTCTTCCTTCACGTTTCTTGCTTCATTTTTCTGATATTTCGAATAAATTTTGTGAGCAATTGTTACCGTGCAACTGCAGGCTGAATCTGTGGTGAATGCTGGACCAGCAGTTTATATATCTTCATCTGGGCCAAATCCTATAATGGTTCAGGTTAGTTACGATCTGTTTGATTGCAGGATACTCGTTTTCAAGGGAACAAGGATTCCTTTGGTAAATGGCAATGGGAAAATGAATTCCACCATTTGATTGTACCCAGGAAAATATCAAGAAGAGAATTTAATTTATTATAGTTTTAAAACTTGTTGAGTTGACTTGAAACTTGTTTGAATTTTAAGGTGATTCGGCCCCAAAATTTGATGGAACCAAAACCAGCTTGTTAAAGTCAAACTTGGCAAGTATCAAGTAAACTCGTCTGCTAGATCAAGTCACAACTCAAACATGAACCAAGTCTCGTCAGAAACTCTACATAATTTTTTTTTTGTGGAAGACCAAAAATAAATATTTTATTTTGTTTTTAAATATTTAAAACTATTTTCTAAATTTTTATCTGACTTGTTTGAGTCTACTATTTAGTTGTTGACTTGACTTGATGGATATCCGAGTAGAGTCGAGTTATCTAGTTTTAATATGATATATATATATATATATGAGAAAATCATTTTCATAGGAGGTGGGATGGGAATCTACTTTCCTTCCCACGGTAGAAAATCACCCAAGGTTGGAAATTGAATTACAGGGAAAAATATGTATTCAAGCACAAACAAATTGCGTTTTCCAAGGGAAATCATTTTCCCACTTATTTGTCATGCGCATTCAAACACACTTAATTATTTCTTAGAGGAAAAGTAAATTATCTGAATATCATTAGCTGCGATATTTATTTACCAAGATAGTATCTCCAAGTGTGGAGCATTTGCATGGGATCTTGGGCCCAAAAAAGGGTCTTACAATCATAGGTGAAAATGTGACCTAATGGTCATCTATGGTGTAGATTTTTTTCTGGACTGTTAGCCAAATTTTATTATATGCAGTCAAAATTATTTGCAATACTCAGACAGTTTATATACCTTTTTAAAATGTATTGTTTTACTTTCGAGTTGAACATAATTTAACCTAGCATTTCTTTGCAGCCTTTTCCTCTTCAAACGAACTCCCTCTTTGGTGGTTCTGTTGCTCCTCAACCAAGTCCTGGAATTCTGGGTCCTGTTGGTCTTGGAGATGCCCCAAGAAACGTAAACATTCATATACATGCAGGTGAGGAAGTTAAGAGTATATGGATGTATTTTATCTTTCAGTTTTATATAAGCCAACATCAGCATTTGCATGATCATCAAGGATCTCGCTTGACCTCGAGGTATCCTCAGTTGGTTCTAGGGAAAATACTGGGGAAGTCACTCATGGGGAACATCCTAACGGAACTCGTTCAGGTGATTCAGGTCCAGCGCGGTTACTGCCTATGAGAAATGTCATTGCCACAACTCTTCCATCACGTTCCCCTGCAGAAGCATCTGCTCATGGTCTAGGTGTTTTCCAACCTCTCATGTGAGTACTCAGCAAAACAACCAAAGCCATCCGGCTCCTGCACAAGGTCCTGGTGCAGCAGTATCCAGCACAGCACAACCTTCTGAATCTGTTTCTATCCCCACACTAGTGGCCGAAATCAATACGCAGATTAGAAATCTTTTGGGTAATATGAGGGGAGAAAATCAGGTTCCATCGGGTAATTGGCAATTGAATAACTTTATGAAATGATTCTATTTTCTTGAGGTTGGTTGAATGAACTCACCCTTTTGTAGCCAGGCCAATCAGAGGGTTCAACTCTTCAGAGTTCATCGATTGGAACCGTCACGGGTGATAATGTAGTGGATCATCAGCATGAAAACATTGAAGTTAGTAGAGCTGATGAAACAAGTGGTTCCTTAACTGATAGCATTTCTGAAAGGGAAGAACAGCAGGTAAAGTTACTTTGCAATTTGCATACATCTGTCCATCTTGATCAAACTGCTTGAAGAGGCAGTGTTGAGATTCAGTCCTGATGTGGCAGCAAAAATTGGGTTTTTGGCAGTAAATCATCACCACTTCTTTTCCAATATGTGCATTCAAGATCTTTTTCTTATTCTTTTTCTACTTTTTGGGTGTCAAAGATGGTATATATATAAAAAGACTGACTTACAAGTTGAATAATAATGGACCATCCATTTTAATGTCCTTTTGAATGTAATGTTTTATAGGGTTCTAAGTTTTAAAGAGGCTGACTTTTTTAGGAAGATCTCAATGGTGAGGAGATCATCATCACAAAAGAATCAGCCCTCGACTTATGGGTCCTATGAGCATATGTGATGTTAGACATCAACTGATTCTGATCCTCATATGTAGTACATATTATTTTAGTGGTCAGTAATTAGTGGTTGCTGGCGGTTTTGAACCCAAGGCAGTACATATAAGTGTGTATCTTAATTGTGGGTGTGCATGGTGGTGGGAATGTGCGTGCTGCATGGGTGGGTTGGGGGTGGTGGGGGGGAGGGGGCAGGGCTGTATGTTGCAATCCATTTAGCTTTTGAATAAAATTTTCCATTATTTCTCTCTAAAAACCATTTGTTATCATTCAGGAAGATTCGGTTGGTAAAACAACCTTAATGCTATTACTTAAGCAACATATGCATTGCACTTGCACTCCCCTTGCTCAATTATAGACAAACTTTAAAGGTTATTGGTACCTGCCAGCAGGTACCTGAATGCCTCAAATTGAGTAATGATGCGGAAACAAGTGGTAGTTTGAGTTCAAAAGAACCATCATCAAGTCTCACAATGGGAGGCTCGTCAAGCTGCCCAAGTGGTGAAACAACACTTCCACACAAATCAGGAAATGCTTCAGCGGATGCCCCACAATCCATTCAGAGCCATGACAAGCCTGAAGTTGACAAAGCTGTTCCATTGGGATTAGGGCTAGGAGGTCTGCAACCAAGGGTAAGTATTTGGTTTTGTTTGATTTTATATTTTCTCGTAAGACCCACTTCTCCTAAAATGTTCTGGGTTCATTTTCCAACCTTCATTGGAGCACTTTTTGATCCTCATGAGTCCCCCTATGGTGTTGTTTGGAGATTCACTATTTTATTTGATTTAAATTGCAGCACTTTAGGGCTATTTTAGGTATTTTCATCATGAACACAACCTGTAAGGGGAACACTACTGAACATGACATGACTGAATCTGAAATTCAATCAAGTGGACTGTAATTGACTGTCTTGAAGAACTTGGAGGCTTAAGTACTTAACTGATTGATTTCCAAACCAACCAATTGGTTCAACTAATTCTTCAATGTCACTGTCAAAGCAACCAAAGATTGACTGCGTCAAGATATATATAGGGGAGCGTTTGGAGGCCCTAAAGAAAGCCAAACATTGTGCCAAACATTTTTCAATATATGGGCTAAATTTTTTGTGAGGATGATATCTATGGTGAGGAGATCATTGTCACAAAAAATCAGCCCATTCTAAAACTTCTAACGCCAGTTTACAAGTTGAAGAATCGTGGACTGTCAATTATTTGTAGAACATTTTTATGTGGTTAGAAGTTTTAGAATGAGCTGATTTTTTGTGACAATGATCTCCTCACTATAGAGATCATTCTCACACAAAGTTAGCCCATTCCGAAATTTCTAGCCCATATGTTGAAAAATGTTTGGCACAATGTTTGGTTCTCTATAGGGCCTCCGGACACTGCCCATATATATAGGACAGTGTTCGGTAGACGACATTCTAGACAGTTTTGTCTTATATGGCTAAAAAGTTTCGGAATGTTTGATATTTTGTGAGGATGATCTCTATGATGAGGAGATCCTCCTCACAAAAAATCAGCCCATTCCGAAAAATTCTAACCCCATGAAAAGTGGTTACAAATTAACGGTAAAAAATTGACGGTCCACGATTCTTCAACTTGTAAACTAGGGTTAGAAATTTTAGAATGGGCTGAATTTTTGTGAGGACGATTTCCCCACCATAGATATTATCCTCACAAAAAATCAGGCCATTCCGGAACTTTTAGCCCATATAGGACAAAATACTTGTCTTCGAAACCTGACTAATATATATATATATATATATATATTTGACTACGTCAAGATCTAAGTAAGAAAAACAGAGGGATTGCACATAGATGAAATAATTAAAAGATACCTTGAAGTACAACAGAGGAGTCTTATTCCTGGAAGACACTGGTATAGTATCTAAGCAAGTAACTTCTATTCCATTCCATTAAAAGTGAAAATATTACATCTTATTCAGACAGAGTAACTGGTATAGGATGCCCCTGATTTCCTCCAACACAAATCAACTTTGTAAATTAATTATAGAAGCTTCCAAGAAACTCAGGCTACTCAATTTATCAATTTACTAACTAAATTGTAATTTTTAAATTGGGACTAAAAAATATTTAACCACTCAAATCTTTTAAATTGGGAATTTGTAGACCACTCAATAAAAAAAAACATTGCTTAGCAATATTCTAACCACTAACTAATCATGAGATCTACATAACACTTGTTTGCCTAAAAATTATAAAAAAAATCGTACTTTTATGGTGTTTGACAAGCACAAATTCCCCATATAGGTTAATGGGTTGTATATGAGCTGTTTGATTGACATTGAAAAACCAATTTTGGGTGTCGTATAAACAACCTAAAAATCTCCTAGAATTATTGGGTAAAAATAGTTCTAAATTCCATTTTAGGATTTTGCTACTAGCTCAAGAAATCTCCACTTTTAGGGCTAAACGGATGGACCAAACATATCTTTATGATATGGAATGGGCTGCATGCAGGCTAGACCATAAGCTTAGAATTTTCCAGATTTCTTTTGGATTTTGTGCTTGATTATGAAGTCCAGAGAATTCTGATTTTCAGCCTCAGTTTTTGGTACATTTCTCATGTCAAAAGGCACTTCAGTGGACTAAAGCATAATGAGGCCTAACTGTCCAAGTATATGGGTATGGATTATTTAATTAATCCTAAAAATAAAAAATAAAAATTATTAGATAATTTTGGTAAAAAAATTAATTTTGAAAAAAATTAAGACAGACTGAACATTGGTGCACTTGATATGGAAGAAAGAGTAGCCGTGTAGGCATTTTGAGGAACTTCTGTCTTGGGGTCAGCTTCACAGTGTAAGCTTCATGCTTGCTTAAACATTGGCAAGTATTAGGTTATGCATCTGATGTACCTGTCCAAAAATTGCACTTTTGGTCACTCGATCTGTTTGGTGCTTCTGATTGTCTTGATGGTTTCTTTGCCCATGGTCCATCCAATAAAGGCAAGACAAGAGCCTATCTGAATAAATGTGAAAAATGACGCCTCAGAATATGATGTATTTGATTAGACTGCATTTCCTCCATCTAGAATCCCTCTTTTATCTCATTCAAAACATTCTGTTTATCTTTATGGTTGGGTTTATGAACGATATATGTTTGGTTTTTGTAACTCCTCTCAGAGGCGAAGCAGGCAGGCAAGGTCTCAAGGGAAGAATGGTGGTGGAACATCCAGTGACACACCTGTCAATACCAGTGCCCAGCGTGTTCTGCAATCTCTTGTATCTCGTGACTCCAATGCAAATGGTCCATCAGGGCAAGTGCACCCTTTATTTGGGCAGATTATGGAGAGTATGCCATTGGGAGCGCAAGGCTCCAATGCACAATTTGATCCCGCAAGCATGATGTCTCAAGTTCTTGACAGTCCTGCTTTGAATGGTCTATTGGCTGGGGTGTCAGAGCAAGCTGGGATTGGTTCTCCCGATGGCTTGAGAAACATGTTGGAACAGTTCACACAAAGCCCTTCAATGAGGAATACACTAAATCAGATTGTCCAACAGATGGACGGCCAGGATCTTGGCAACTTTGCAGGGGTGGGAAGGGGCCAAGGTGGTGGTATAGATTTTTCAAGAATGTTTCAACAAATGATGCCTATTGTGTCCCAAGCTCTCACAAGGGGAATGGCCCAACCTGAACCTTCTGCTGGTGGTGCAGAAACCGAAGCACAGCAACATTTTAACGTGAGTAGACCAGTCAGAGATGTCAAACCAGATGATCAAAGTTCTCAGGTTTTTATCTTTCCTTCTTTTTTTTTTTCCCAATTAATTTTATTTTAGAGAAAAGCACCACAAAGTTGTAGAATCCTTTACCGCTTTAGTTTTTATTACCTTACTTATTTTACAATCTCCTAATCTAGCTTTCATGGATGTTTGGCCTCATTTCCTGGTTTGTGCTCCAATTCTCTAGATTGGTTTTTCCTGACCAATTGATATGGATCTACTTTTAATTTGTTTTGCTTTCTCAGATTGACCTTCATGAATCTGCTCAGAGGATTGAACGCCATGATCCACCTGGAGATATTTTCTGCTCTGTCGTTGAAAATGTTGCTCGTTCCTATGGTGAGGGGAGTGTTTCTGAAGATCTCGTGGAAGAATTGTGCAGCGATGAGGATCTTGCCAAGGTATTTATTTCCATTCTTATGTTTTACAGGAATTGTTGGTACTACACTGCAGCATTGCCAATTTGGATGTAAACACAATTGAGATGCAATGGTCGATAATTTTTGTTTCTAAACATCTGCCACTTTTTTTTTTCTCCCATCTCCCAATCGTTAATATATGCTTCCTTGGCAGGAATTCTTGGAGATGCTACATCGTAGCATTCGTCGACGGCTGCAAGCAGATCCCGGGACCACTGACGAGTCCTAATCCGATTGTTGTTTACTGGTCGGTTTGTGATCATTATACAAATCTGAAGCCTTTTGTATCAATTGGGTTTATCACAAAGTTATTTAGGTTTTTTAAATTGGTTTACAATTTAACATCTGTTATCAAGGCGTAGGCTGCGCCCTGATCAGCTTTGAATTACAGCTTAAACAGCTACCATGTTGATATTTTTCTGATAGTTTGCAAAATATGATATGATATGATATTTCCTGCATTGTGAGATGCGTGGTTCTCACTACAGTAATTTTCATATTTTATGTATGATAGGGTTATTCACTTTTGATAATACGCTTATTGAAACAGACATTTGGCCAATAGTTGGTTGATTTGATGGTTTAAAACATTAATCTCCATCTATCCTTCTCTTTTTCTTCCAGTTTTTCCTTACTGCTGTCTTTTAATACATTTTTTGATGGGACAATGCTGCTTCCCATGATCTGATCCAATGCCGGAGAGTGATGAAGGTGCTTACTGGCAATGTCATTGGCAGGTATTGCAGAATACGAAGTTGAAAACCAAAATTGAAGGGTGACTTCAATGTCAAGCTGAGTAAAATTACTCATTTTGATGCTGATCTTGAACCTTTTTGAGTTATATTTTAATTGAAAGTATGTGAACTATGGTCTTAGCTGTGAAAAAATTATTCATGCTTCCAGTTGGGCAAAAAAATTCATTTATTGTAGGGTCTAATTCCCAAAATATGGAGTTGTGTCAAACAAATCTTTCTTCTTCAAATGCAATTCTTGAAGTCGTCAATTTTGTGATCATTTTGACAATGGCACTAAATTCGCACTCCCAGTTGGATTGTTTTTAAGTTGCCGTATATGGCTCATATTCTTTCAATACCAAATGAATGGTTAATGTGCACTCTTTGGTATTGATAAGTTGAAAGTTCGAAGAGAACACCAAGGGGAGATCTTTGATAAGACTTCAAACGCGAGAACAGGATCTTTCTCTTCACCTCATGATTTTAACACTGGTCTCATACTGTCCCAGCCATCTCACTATTCAAGCCAACAAAAGGCGATGGTCAATTTTAATCGTCCAACACACGGACACATCCAAAATCTGAGATGATTTGTTCGTAATATATCACTAAGTTTTTTTTTAAAGGCTGTGGAACCAACTGTTTTTTGAATTATATTTTTTTTATGTGTAAAATAATTATTTATTTATTTATATAAAATATAAAATGAGATAAGATTTTGAGCCTCCACTAATCCACCTTGCACGAAAAAAAAGAAGTTATTTATTCATAAATATAATGATTGGAAACGTTTCAGACGAAACTCAGTAATCAGTTGGGAGCTGGACAAAATACGCGGGCTGTAATTTTAAGGCCGTTCTCTTTGCACCCACTTTTATGTTTATTTTTTTGTTGGCCCATGCCAAGTACCCCTAAAACTAAAACTTAAGGCTAGTAAAGAAGTCACCAGCTTCGTTGAAAAAGAATACGAACCCAGACTCAGAAGCGAAACCCTAACCTAAGGAGGGAGGAGGGTGTGATGGAGATAAAGGGGAAAGAGAAAAAGGCAGGAGGTCGGCAGTGCTCCATCTGCAATCAGAGGAAAGCTGCACTGAAAAGACCCAAAACCCTAGAACAGGTAGCTACCCTTCCTTCCTTCCTTCCTTCTTCTTTTCTTTTCGAATTATATATATATATATAGTTTGAATTACACTAGAGTTGAGTCGTGGTTTGTCTCTTCTGAAGATTTGTAGGGAGTGCTTTTATGGTGTTTTTGAAGATGAGATCCACAGAGTTATTGTCGACAACCAACTATTCAAACCGGGTGAACGCATCGCCATTGGAGCTTCTGGTGGAAAAGGTATTTAATTTCTTCTCACCATCTTTTTTTTTCATTTTTCTTGCGTGGAATGAAAGGAGAAATAACTTAATTTAGCACTTTTTTATTATTATAATTTCCCGGCTATTTTGGTCCTCTGCAAGTTTTAGTGAACCTGGTAACTTAGAATTATGAATAAATAAGTCCATACGCGACCATAATTATTTGTTGATATTCTTTTTTCGCGTTTGTTGGTTCAAAGGTAGAGAGAGCACCATCAGAGTTAATTTTCGGAACCCCTTCATTGGTTCTGATAATCTCTCCTTTTGCCCCCCAAACGCTGCAAAACATTTAATGAACCAGCAGACCGCAATTATTAACTTTCACTTCGTCAAAAATTTTCCACAAACATCTTCACAGTTTTAGCAAGAAGAGCTGTTTTGTGAAGCTTTTTATCATCAAATTCCTTCGGTTACACTCACACCGTATACGATAAAGTTTGGATGGATACACAACACAAAGCATCTCTTTAATCGATAGAAGGAAGGCTTTTCCAAAGCCAACAATTATATGGGCATTGGAGAAACAAATATGATTGTTTCCTTCCATAGCATTCCAACAAAGCACACAATGGGAAGCCAAGCACAAACCCCCTTTTAACAAGGTTTTCCATAGAAGGAAGTCTTTTCCTAACAGCCATCTAGGTGATGAAAGCATGCCTTGGAACTCTTTCTTACACTATATATTCCTCTTCCATGGCACCTCATGATCAACAGTTCTGGCACTTCCGAAAGAAATTCGCCAATAGGATTTAGGGACTAAACAATAGTATCCTCTTCATTCGAAGAAGGGAGAGGAAGATTTTTTTTTAAATTTGGTCCGCAATTGCTTCCATTATCTCATTACTCGAAACAGGCGTATTCCACCCCCTTTCATCACCCACATAAAAAACTCTAGCATCCGGGCTGCTTCCAACTGAAAATTAACTGTCCCCCAAATTGAGAGATAATGCAACCACCCTCCAATCAGGAGTCCTTCCACAAGAATGTAGAAGAACCATCTCATTCAATGCCACACGTCTTTTTCTATTTTGTTTTTCTTACTAATTCTTAATTTGTTGACATGCATATGAACTGCAATCCTATTTTTTCATACTTTTGCAGATTCCACTGTCCTTGCTTATGTGTTATCCGAACTGAATCGTCGACACAATTATGGCCTGGATTTATTCCTCTTGTCGATTGATGAAGGAATTACAGGTTATAGGGATGATTCACTTGAAACCGTCAAAAGAAATGAAATTCAGGTGAGCCGACAATCTACTATTGTGCATTAATGAGTTAGGTCTCTAGAACTTCCATATGAAGGTGCTCACCATTTATTTCTGCATATTTATTGCTCAGAGAGAACTCCTGACTGAACCGAGTGGTGCCTTCTTTTAGACTTAATGAACAGTTGTAACATTAATAAAAACATATGTAAAAACAATGTAACATTAATAAAATTTCAAAATATGGGTTAGAAGTTTCGGATTGAGCTGATTTTTCGTGAGGATGATCTCTATGATGGGAAGATCATCCGAAAAAAAAAAATCAGTCCAATCTGAAACTTCTAACCCCATTAAAAGTGATTTAGAATGTGGACCGTCGATTTTTTGTTAATTTTTATCAGTAATTTGTAAATTACTTTTGATGGATTTAGAAGTTTCAGATTGAGCTGATTTTTGGTGTGGATGATCTTCTCATCATAGTGGCCATCCTTGCAAAAAATCAGCTCAATCCAAAACCTCTAACCCATATTTTGAAAAACCATTGTTTTTACATATGTTTTTACATATGGCCCTTGAACCGCCCCCATATATATATATATATATATATGGGTCGGGTTCCTGCAACACACATTGCGACACACATATAGACAACGTGTTTGTCTTATATGGGCAAAAATGTTTGGAATGGGCTGATTTTTTGTGAGGATGATCTCTGTGATGAGGGGATCATCCTGGCAAAAAATCATCCCATTCCAAAACTTGTAACCCCATCAAAATTGATTTACAAAAATTGGACGGTCTATAATTTTCAACAAAAATTGGACGGTCTAGAAGTTTCATAATGAGCTGATATTTGGCAAGGATGATCTCCTCACCACAGAGATCATCCTCACAAAAAATCAGCCCATTCCAAACATTTTTGCCCATATAAGACAAAACACGTTGTCTATATGTGTGTTGAAATGGTTGTCGTTTGAACCTGACCCTATATATATATGTTCTAGTTTTAATATATATATATTTTAGTTCCATTTCCTGACTGTTGGGACTGATCGAGTAGATTTTAAGTTCCAACCTTTTGTTTCTTTTTTTGATGTATAAATCATTCCAATTACATCTTATTACTTCTATTAAGGCCCTATATGGTTCTGTAGAATTTTTTTCATAGAAAATAACATTTACTCACTTTTTAAAATTTAGATTTGAAAAGTTTTCTCTTATTTTTGTGCCAACGGTGGGAATTATGAGTTTTTAACAAATTATTTTTCTGTGTTTAGGTGATGTTTTTCGTTGATAACTAACACAATAATACTTACGTAGGCAAGTTTCCATGAGAAAAGTTTTTAATGGACATTTTGGTGAACAATTTTCTAAGCAACCATCATCATCATCCAAGCCTTATCCTAAAGATTTCGGGTCGGCTAAACTAGTCCTATTCCCCCATTCCACTTTGTCTAGAGTCGCATCTTTTTTTATTGGAAGCCTGTTCATATCTTCTTTCTTTCATTTTTAAGGGCCTTCTAATTGAATATTTCTTCTAACTGGGGCTGTAACCATCTCAATCGCATTTATCTAACTGGAGCTACTCCTGCATTTTCTTGAATGTTTATTTCTAATTTACCTTTCCTAGTCTTTCTGCACACGCATCTCAACATCCTCATCTTTGCTAAGCTCAATTGATTAACATGATGCTTCTTGACCGCCTAACATTCAGCTTCATAAAGCACAACTGGTCTTACTGCCATCTTTTAAAATTTTCCTTTTAATTTGATCGCATAGCACTTCAATGCCTAGATGAAAATTGCTTGATCATCATTGTTGAGGCCTTATACCAAAGATTTGGGGTTGGCTGAACGAACTTGTTCGTCTATTAAATTCTGTCCAGAGCTGTGTTTTCTGTTGTTAAAAACGAATTCATACCGCTTTCACTATCTCAGTCCATGCTCTGTGCCAATTTAGCAATTATCCAAAAGAGTTTTTCTCTGTTTGGGCGACTGAAAAACTAATGCAAAAAAAATACTGTTCTAAGAAAGTTTTCATGAGAAGTTATAATTGAAAAAAATATTGGGAATACATTTCTAAGCAACCATAAAGGACCCAAATTTCAAATATATGTTGATTCTAGGGAATGGGAATTGATCTTACTGTGTTTCCTTTTCACCTTCTGGTTCATTTTGGACCAGGTTTTAACTTGGTAATTTCCTTGTTTAACATTAGATGCTAAGATATTTACTTCTTGTCTCTGCATCATTTGTTTCTATTCTTTCCTAATTGACTTACGCTTGCCTTCATCTTGCAGTATGGGTTGCCACTGAAAGTTGTCTCATACAAGGATCTATATGGATGGACAATGGATGAAATAGTGAAGATGATAGGACTAAAAAATAATTGCACATTTTGTGGGGTTTTTCGTCGTCAGGTATGGCAATTAGTTTGTTATAATCCTCTTCTCCAAATATAATTTTTCAGTTGTTAGTAGAAATTTGTGGAACAGAAAAATCAAGGAAACCCTAGTCAAGTGAGGAAGAAAACCATCCTCCATGCCTATATAGTGTAGGTTGCATGCATCCAGGGCATCTCTATTCAAGAAGGCATCCATATCCTGCTCAAATAGGCCTTTTACATAATAACTATGATAGTATCTAAGATTCATTTTTTACATGCACGAACTTGGCTCTTAGCCAGCACTGGAAATTTCTAATCATGCTTACTCTCTTAGCAATTTAACAGTTCATCAATCCAGAATTTTTTTTTTTTTTTGTTCTAAATGTCCATTGTTGATGAAAGATAAATCAGTTATAATAAAGAAATCTGATATGAATGATAGTCTTTCTCAATATCTTAAGGCTCTTGATCGAGGTGCTGCATTGCTGAAAGTAGACAAACTCGCAACTGGGCATAATGCAGATGATATTGCTGAAACTGTTCTCTTAAACATCTTACGAGGTGACATCGCTAGGTAATGCCTCATCAATTAAGATTGCTCTTTCTTTCGTATGTGCTGTTCTTCTTGGCACCATAAACTGATTTAGTGCCACTGGTTTTGTAGATTAGGTAGATGCACTTCTATAACAACTGGTGAAGATGGACCAATTCCAAGATGCAAACCTTTTAAATACACCTATGAGAAGGAGATTGTTATATATCCTCGCTGTTGAAATACTTATTTATGATGATAGTCTTGTGTTGTTTGTACTTTAACCTATAATTGTTTGGTGTCCGTTGCAAAACCTTGACTATATAGATGTTCACGTATGCATATTTCAAAAGGCTGGACTACTTCTCCACTGAATGTAATAGTTCATTTTTCTCTTTCTCTTTCTCTTAACTCACACTTCTCTATATTAATAATTTTTCCTGGTGTCCCATGCAAACATAAAAGACTTAATATTTTTCCAAGTTTTGATACACAAAAACTGTTCAACAAATTTTTTCCAAGTAGATAATTGTGGGATGAGATAGAAATTCGTTTGTCTGATTGGAAGAGTGTTCCTCTATGATCAATAATCAGCTTTTGCCCTTTTTTTTTTTTTTTTTTCTTTTTTTGGAAATTTAGACACATAAGAGAGTATTGGAATGCTAGTCGTTTTTATCGAGGTAGTCCTACTGAGCTGCAGTTCTTTAATCATGATTTGATCTTTGCTTCAGCCAATCCAACCCATAACCTCCTGCCACTTCAGAGTCCTGAATTTCTTTACAATCAAATGTCATCCTTGTGATGAGGTCTACATATCAGAAGCATATTCATTTTTTTCTTGTTTATATTTTGAAATTCTTTATATAGTACTGCTCTACCTTACCTTAACCATCTGAATCTATCTTACAGACTTCATATTTTCCTTGGAATTGCAGGCATTTATTCACCTAATGCATACCGTGGTTTTGCTCGTGAATTTATTAAGGATTTGGAGCGAATCAGGTGGTTATCCTCTTAATCTGGTGTCATTCATGATCATATATATTTAGATATTTGCCTAGCAAAATATTGCTATTTACACTAATTCTCTGAATCGCCCCTCCCCATTTTTCCTGTTTATTTCCATTTTTTCTTCTTACTCGGGGGACTCTCTACTGCAGACCCAGAGCCATACTTGACATCATCAAGTCAGGCGAGAATTTTAGGATATCCACTTCAACAAAAATGCCAGAGCAGGGAACATGTGAGCGTTGTGGTTATATTTCTAGTCAGGTAAGCCTTAGTTCTACTTTTCTGACACAATTTTTTTTTATATATAAAAGCATCTGACACAAATTATGTATGGTAAAATAGTTGATACTTATCTTCTGATCTCAAGGCATCTGATTTGTTTGCGTGATCTAAGAAGTATGCACCCCATTCTCCTTTGATGAAAAATGAATACGATCTCAAGATGGCGTAATAGTTGGTCTCCATATTTATGAAAGCATATGACATACCCATTCTTGAGATCGTCATCATAGCTCACCAGGGACATAGTTGTACCCACACTCAGCTATCTCATTTTGGAGACAGGAGTTTTTCTATGCCAAAAATGTCTCATCAGATGATGACAACCATCATGTCTATTTGCACTCTTAAAACAGTGAAATTTGGCAAATGATATGGATGTATATTATATCAGATGATCATGGTCATTCGGCTGAGTCACTTTTTGGCACAATCTACTTGTGACATTGGGCACATACAGATAGGCTGTTCTATCAAAGGTTAGATCGCTACTATTTGAGGAGGTTCAATACAGTACAAAACACCCATGTTATTTGTTGTAGGATCCATCTTTTCATTCACCATAGGGGGACTTGCTGAACGAGCACAGCACACAATGGAAGCAATAAGAAATGCACAAGAGACAACACATCCACATTGTTATCTACTACTATTTTGTATATCTTATTACTCTTCTTGTTCATATTTTCATCCTTTATTATATAGGGTCTTTGTGCGCTATGGAGATCTTAGACATCGATCTAACAAACTGGACCCCACCCCGGGCCAGACCTGGACCCCCTATTGACAAAAAGGGGATCCCAGATAGCGTAGAGAAATATGATAGAATTCAAATCTTTTTTTTTGTGGTTGATTATTGTAAAAGTTCATTAGAAGAGGAACAAACAAACATGAAGGTTGAGAGCTCTAGGTACAAAAGAAACAATACAAGGAAAAAAGGAAACTGTATGAAAATACATAAAAAGGGGAAAGATTTGACTAAGCATCCTCCCCTATTACAAGCTCCATCTGAAAATGAAGTCTTCAAAGAAGAACCCCCAACATTCTTTAAATATCTTTCCCCCCCCCCCCCCCCCCAATATTGTCTTTTTAGATTAGAAGTCATGGAGTGCTAGCCTAGGATAAGATAAGAAAGAGATCTGGCAAGAATCTAGAAGATGTTGAGGAGGCTTAAAAATGACTCCAAACTATGTGGTGAAATTAAAATGAGTAAGGAGGTGGTTAACAGATTTGTTGTTAGCTTCACAAAGGGGGTAAATCCTCAAAATGATAGTTTCACACGAAATAAGATGGCCAACAACAAGAATCTAGTCTCAGATGACCAGCCAAAGGAAAACGCCACGTTAGAGGAAATTTTTGAGCCCTGAATAATAGGAGCAGAAAAGTCAGCAGAACACGAGTGATGGAAAGAATAATTAAAAGATTTAATTGAGAGACCCATCTTGATTACTTTTCCAAATCTGAATGCCCTCATCAAAAGGAGAATCTATGATTTCCCAAGTATTTTGTTCTCCTCTTCATAGTGTTTAGGATCCATATCCTAGGTATGTTCCTTGGGAAACTATGAAGATCTTATTGGCACTCTCCTTTGTAAACCTTTCTGATTACCCTTGGTGGAACTTGAACCAGTAGCTTTGCCATGAGAGCCTCATTAATTGTTTTCAATGGTCCTATATGACCTTTATATACATACCCAAAGATCGAAAATGATATGGATGGAGATAATGATATATATAAAGGAATATGTCTCGATTGTAGATGATGTTTGTGGCTGGGTTAAATGGAGAAATGAGATTCCTGTTATCATGTTGTTGATCAGTAATTGGGATATATTATATCTGCAGTGGAACTAGAGTTCACCCATAGGCACGGGCATCCTCTTTGGGGTTTAGGGGGGTAAACTCTAGTGTGTGTGTGTGTGTGTGTATATATAAATTAAACATGATTGTAGGGCCCATAGTTGCTACAATTTTGTAGGGGATAAACTTCTCATTTAGTTACAGTTTTGTGGGGATAAACATCCCATCGATTTATAGTTTTTGTGAGATCCACTTTATTGTCTTTACTCTTCACCCCATCTAATTTTACTATATTTTCTCTTTTGCTCCTTTAATACATGTTATTGCTTTTCATCTTTTACCTTTTAACCTTAATTTTTTTTTAATAATACTCCTCCAACTCTATTTAACCCTCACTTTTACCCCCTTAATCTCAAAGAAGATGCAGCACGGGCAAACTCTAGTATATAATAAAACAAAACTTTAGGCCCACTTTTATACAAACCTCCCATCCAGTTATAGTTTTGTGGGGATGAACGTCCCATCCAACTACAATTTTGTGGGATCCACCCTACTCACTCTATTACCTTTTCTTTTCACCTTTTCAACTTTATTGTCTTTCTTCTCCCCTCTTTCCTCACTTAAAAAAAAATAATATCCCTCCAATTTTACTATCTTTCCTCTTTTACCCCCTTTTCAATAATGCCCCTTAAACTTTACTATCTTTCCTCTTTTATCATTTTAACCCACTTTATTGTCTTTCTCATCTCTCTCGTTCTTAATGATACATTTCCTACTTTATTATTATTTTTCCTTTTTTACTCCTTTAACCTCAATTTTTTTTAATAATACCCTTTCAACTTTATTATTTTTCCCTTTTTAATTTCCTTAATCTCAAAGAGGATGTCTGCCCACCCTCTTTAGGGGTTAAAGGGGTAAAAGAGAAAAGATAGAAAAATGAGAGGGTATTATTTAAAAAGGGGTAAAAGAGAAAAATAGTAAAATTAGAGGTAGATTATTGAAAAGGAGGAGAGGAAAGACAATTAAGTGTGTGGACCCCATCAATTTTTTTTAACGTTAAGGGGGTAACAGATGAAAAACAAAAAAGTGGGTTAAAGGGGTAAAAGAGTAAATATAATAAAGTTAGAGGGGGTGAAGAGGAAAGATAATAAAGTGGGCCCCACAAAAACTATAGCTTCATGGGACGTCTATTATCACAAAACTATAGTTGGATGAGAGGTTTAACCCAACAAAATTGTTGCAACTGTGGGCCCTACAATTGTGTTTTATTGCATATATTAAAATTCGCACCATCTTCTTCTTTGTGATTAAGGGGGGTAAAAGTGGAAAAAAATTATGAGGGTATTATTAAAAAATTTGAGGTTTAAAGGGTAAAAGATGAAAAATAATAAAGTAGATTAAAGATGTAAAAGATGATATATAATAAAATTAGGGAGGGTGACAAGTAAATGTTATAAAGTGGGTCCTATAAAACTATAAATCGATGGGATGTTAATCCCCACAAAATTATAGTTGGATGGGAAGTTTATCCTCAACAAAACTGTAGCAATTGTGGGCCCTATAATCACGTTTTATTATATAGATATTCAAGGACTTTTCATTGGGTTCAGAAGATGGGTCATAATTAATAAGTAGCCTTTCCTTCTTTGGGTCAAGCAAGATTACTTCGTGGTAGATCCTTGTTTAGAAAAAGTTGAAGATATCTGAAGCAACCTACTCATAGTACGGTCTCTATTGTCTGTCAGGACAGGTGTCAGTGCTTAGTCTCCCTGCCTCATTAGCACTCCTAGCTTATTATAGGTCTTCAATAAGGTGGAACCCTTCAGGTTGGACTTGTAAAGTTGAACTTCCTAAGGTAAAATTTTGCACAATTGGAAATGGGGACAATATTGGTGTCTTTTGCACCCAGTGGAAGACAGCAGCATTACTGTGAGCAAGAATATTAGGTTATCTTTATATTTCTCTTGATTTTCAATAATATTGAAATTTGTTTAAACGAAGTTCGATGATTTTTTTGAGATTACAAAATTCCATTTCCTTCATTGAATTCAATGTGCAGAAATGGTGCAAAGCATGTGTTTTGTTGGAAGGACTGAATCGAGGCTTGCCGAAGCTGGGAATTGGGCGAACAAGAGGCCTTAATGGTCATTTGAAGGAAGTGGAACAAAGAAATGGAACAAAGAGTATCCAGAGCAAGCAATGTGGAACTTTGGATTTTTGAAATTAGGTGTATGTTGTATGATACAATTTTGGGGAATATTTAGTTGGCTCGCTGAAAAATGGCGTGGTTATTTTCAAATATTTATTTGAATTTTCTTGTAAGAATAAATAAAAAGCTATTGTTTTCTTCTTAAATGGAGGATCTTCCCTTCTCTCTCTCATTTCATTGATACAGAAGCAGAGAACATCAGTGCTATTTCATTTTTCTTGGGATTTTCATTCCATTCAACTTTATTTTGGGAGTTTGATGTTTCAGACCGAGGGTTTTATCCGAATTTTGGAGTACTGCCACTGCCACCACCACATCCTTCCATCGACAACACTAATTCCATTATTACCACTGCAACACCACCAGCATCCTTCCAAATAAAATTTGTATTATTTGTGTTCCTAGGCTTTGATATTCATTTACAGAAGCAAGACTCTGTTTCTATCTTCTTGTTTTGTAATTGCTTTCTTGTATAATCCCAAATTTGTTTCGTTCTCAACTGTTCAATTGTGTTTGTCTCAATTCATATGTTAGCAGGATACCTTTTTCACGAATAGCAACGAGTTTCAAGTGAGTCTAGTTTCTCATCATTCCTTTCAGACAAGCAACTGCCATTCCTTGATTAATTATTAGTATTATTTTTTATTCAAAATGAGTTCCTTTATAATTATGATCTGATGTGTTAACATTAATGTTTAAATTAATTAATTTAAAGCGGCCTCCAGCCATGATTGCTTAAGAATTGTTGATGATTATGACAAAACTTAATCTGCTCCTTGATTTTGGTGTATTTGAAAATAAATCACCCGTCTAGTTTATCAAAATCTCTACATTCTCCCACTTATCCATCTGACACGACTTTTGAATATAATTCACTGGATGATGATAACTCAACACTAACATATGGCCATGCATTGTAGAACTACCAAATCCAACTCAATGTGAGAATGTCTTAATTTATAAATCATGTCGGTGTTTGTTCTACTTAACGACCATTTTCTTTCATGTATTAAGATACAATTGATTTCCTCTAAATGAGTGCTTTACATGAAATATCTTTATGAATGGTCTTCTTATTAACAGGTTCGAGTAAAACTTTATTGTCCTAACGGACTTTTTGTCAGTCACAATCAATTTAGGTATACAAACATAAGTAGATAGACATAAAACGTTATCTCTATTCTGTAGCTAAATACAAAATGGTAAACATAAAATTTATCATAATAAATCCCATAGGCTTCACACATTTGGGTGGCCACTCTTTTGTTATGGGGTCCGCAATCATTAACTCAATACTTATGTGCTCCATATTTATTTTATGATCTTGAATATTCTTTCTAACAATGAAGAATTTCATGTCGATATGTTTGTTTGGACTTTCAGTTTTCTTGTTTTTTGATAAGAACATTGTAACTGAATTATTTCAATAAACCTCGATAGTGTGGATATAAAATTTACAACTTTAAGCCCTGTGATAAAATTTCGCAACTATAATGCCAGTGCAGTAGCTTAGCATGTTACCAAATCTACATGAAGATGTATTGATGTAGATTTCCTGGAGTCAGAGAAGCCAATAAACTCCAAGTCTGAATAATCAATCACTTCTAAGTGCTCAGAATGTCTGTTTATATGTAAGTAAAATATAGTCTTTGATTCCTTACACAGCATGCTATTCCTGAATTCCTCTGGTATCTGCTTAGCATTTCTACAGAAAATCTAATGACGAACACTGTATGCACCTGTACATATATTAAGCTTACAACCACAAAGTTATTTGACCAAATTTGAACAAATCAGTTGAATCTTTCAAAATATCTGAATCATGAATGACTTGGGTTTTGGTCGAGTCAATTAGGTGGCCAACTCGTAGTGTTATTGGATGATGGAGAAACCCATATGACTCACCCAGGTCGTTGCATTCTTGCCCGAGATTCAAAATGTTAAATTGGGAAGAAAATTTTCAAATTTGAAGATTCTATTTTGACAGGATTTTTGAAAGGGACTGGTTGGAGATGTTCTTAACGGCCACATGAAGATCTAATTAAAAAGGTTTCTTAATAGTATGCAAATGGAAGTTATCGAATTATTAGAGGATTGTTTGAGTTTTATATTCTTAGTCGATATGGACAAACATATCCATAGGAAGCCTGCAGACACCATTGTTCGAACCCAAGGTGCCCCTCTTGTTTTTTTCAATACGCGTCGCTACAAATTCATTCCTTCCTCATAAACTGAATCTCGAATCCAAATCCATCCATCGATGTATTCAATTATTTTAACATATAATGACCAAGTCTGCCACAAGAGTTTCTTCCACAGACCCATATAATGGGTTTGGTTCGTCCCCTTAAAACTCATATGGGGTTGGATCATGCGGGGCCCCCAAGGGAGATTAGTCTGTCATGTTTACGCGGCAGTGTTGATGGGATACTCCCTCGGTTACAACAAAAAAAAATAATCCCCAATCCAAGTCCATGATGTATGATTGAATTATTTTAACATATGATGACCATGTTCTCTACAGACAAATGTGTGCCTCATAATTAAATTCTCCGTCCAAATCAATCTATGAAGGGTTGAATTATTTTATTATAAAATGACCAAACTTGCATTTGCTATAGGCATCCATAGAAAATTATGAAGAAAGTGTGGCTGGTCGGGGGTTTGTTTAACATTAATCCCCACATTACTCAAAACACTCACACACCAAGGTTAACTTTGAAGTCTTAACATTGCTTTGAAAAGGTCAATTGTTGTAGATTGGGTACTGATTTCAATGAAAAGAGAGCAGAAATTTGAGAAAATTCCTGATTTCGAAAGTGAATGCAATAGAAAATATTTAACTTTAATTAAAGGTTGAGGCATGCACAGAGCACTGTCCTAAAGCGAAGGAGATTAGAAAAAATCGAATCAGTGGATCCAAATTTCAATTGAAACCTTGGGTTTTTCTCTTAGGCGCCCCTTGTGCCTGTGTGAGCCTGCCCTTTACCTCTATCAATTTTAAAGTTAACAGAAATCCAAAAATATAAGAGTTGTAAATTAATTATACTCCTAGTTGATGTGAGACTTAAATTACACAAGCCAAAAACAACATTAACAACTAAAGCATAAAGTACAAAAATGGGATTGGATTTTTACCCTAAAATCAATACCCAATGAATATTAAAAGAGTATTAAAAAATTTCCTAACATCAATTTCAATGGTTCATTTAATTTCTAGCTGGATGAGTATTTTGGGGCGTGGGGATCAATAAGGGTCAATTTCAGTCACCTCTCTTGAGCAACTTCACATCAAATTCTTAGTAATTTTCATTTGAGTAGAGAATATTTGGATTGCTAGGGCAATCCGCCTTATTTCCAGCCTAGATTGTGCTGGCCAGCCTTTGCATGTATTATGCAGTATAACTTTACGTCCTTGGACCTTTATGAAACTATTTGTATATAAGTTTAAAGAACTTTTGAAAACCAAAATAAAACTGAAGTCGCAAGTTTATAACTTCATTCACTTTTAACACCCATGGCTTTGAGAGGAATTTCATCTTCTCTTATTCTTCTAATTTTTCTAGTCATGGGTGCTCTGCACTGGGCCAATGCATGTGCTCCGGCCATCTTCATATTTGGAGACTCAACGGTCGATGTAGGCACGAATAATTACATCAATGATACCAGGGCAAAGGCCAATTCACCTCCCAATGGTATTGATTTCCCCCACTCGACGCCCACAGGGAGATTCAGTAATGGCTTTAACACTGCAGATTTTATTGGTATGTATACATTAAGAGTCATGCTGGAGTAACCTCAGCGAGGGACACACAGGGGACAGCTTGATGTGGTGGTGCGACCATGTCCGTAGATGCGTTTTACTTGTATCTCGAAAAAAATGCATATACAGGCATGCGCACACCACCAAGTCAACATGTCCCCTGTGTGTCCCCCACTGAGGTCACTCCAGCATTAATCATTCATTAAATATAGTATATGACTTTGAAGGTGCCAACTTGTCAAGTTAGTTAAAGTCTCTGAGTGTTGATACCATGACTTAGGTTCAAAACCTGCTTGCACCTGCTAATTATTGATTACTAATTTTGTTTGCCTAACCCAATAAAAAGAAACGTGAAAGAAAGATATCATGGCTTTAGCACTTCATCATTGAGTGGATGATATAGTATGCCACTCATTTCTCATCATCTGCAACTTATCCTATTTACGAGGTCCAAGCGACCAATATTTTATTGGAGTTGGATTTATATTATGATTTTGACATCATTTTCTTAAGTGTAGCACTGAGGGGTACATAGTGTAATGACTATAATCTGTTTTGTTGTGGTCCTTTGAATCATGCTATGTCCATATGAATGATAATCAGGATATGCACCAAATGGAGAGTGTACTCCCTAGGAAAACCTAATTTCCCATCGTTAACGATTATTGTGTTAATAGAACTCGAATAAGAAGGAAATGGTTGGGATTTGTAGCCTCAAGAAAATGAACTCATGTTCACAAATAATACAAACAGTTTATGCGAAATCCAACGGTTGGGATTTATCGTAGAGATCTGTGATGTATTCTCAGGTACTTTCTTCTTCCTGAGTTAGATTTAACATTTATATAATTGGAATTTTGAGTGAACATATGAACTCCTTTTTCATGAATCTGGATCCTGACAATGGTTTCAAATCTTGTTCGAGATTGAGATGACATGCACGAGTCATTTTGGTATCATCGAGGAATGAGATGGATATCCAATGTGAATCACACCGCACGTGGTCTTGTGTGACAACCAAGTTGACACGGGTGATATTTTGAAAATCTTGGTCGAATCAGTAAAATTCAGCTTAGTCAATTGGGTTTTTTGTTAAAATAATTAAAATTTTATAATTTAATCTAAATAAAAATATGATCTTGTGATTAAATATCATCTGATTTACCTTATTTTATAAAAAAAAGTTAATAAATATTTGCATATACTTATATAGTATTAAATAATTATAAACCAAGTTAAATGGTTTATCTCATCCGAGATGAGATGACTCATCCATGATAACTCGGTCTTGTTCATGAAGGAGATGTCAACCAAGATTTAATTTGAAAGATATGTTTTTAATTTGGGGTTACTTGATCAAAGATTGTTTTAAATAGTCACATTCCTTGCTGGTAAAGAGTATAAATGATCTTTTCACTTACATAAAATAACACAACACTCACTACTGCATATTACAAAGATTTTTCCATTGCATATGTATCATACGAAATTAATTTAATTTGATTCAACAATTAGAGAGTTCAATGCATGACAACGTCATAATATATAATAGTTGTGGGTGTATTTGTGTTGGTCAGCAAAACTGATGGGTTTCAGTAGGAGTCCCCCACCATTTCTAGGCCTTCTTAACGAAACATTTCCATTCAAGCGTATTCTAAGGGGCCTAAATTTTGCTTCTGGAGGCTCTGGAATTCTCGACCCCACCGGAAAAGTGCTAGTAGTAAGCCTCTCTTTTCTCAATATCTTTTGGATTTTCTTGAGGCAATCATCCATTATCAATATCAAATCCATCATACAATTAGGAGTCCGGATTGTATACACCCCACTCCCACACCTCATATCTTGTCGTATAGATCTCTCAATTAATGCACAAAGGTGAAATAATTTTCTTCTTTCTTTTAGTGCATTAATTGAGAGATTTATGTGACAGATTTGATGTGTGGGATGGGGTTTCAACCCTCCTCCCTGGGTGTTTTGATCCCATCAAATGTGGATTTTATCGGTTTGATAACAGTACTGGTGGGATCTCATTCATATTGCACAAGTGATTTTAAAAGTCTATATCTCAAAAGAAATGATATTAGCATTTAAGTATAATCACCTCTTAAGCCACATGTACATGAAATGATATTCCTTCTAACAATGAAATAATATTACTTCTAACAACAGGGAAATACCATTCCACTGGGTCAACAGATACAACAATTTGGGACCATTCGACAAATTCTTGGAGAGGTATTAGGCCCAGAGGAAATAGATAGTATGCTATCCAAATCTCTCTTCTTGGTCAGTGTTGGAAGCAATGACATCTTCGAATATTTTGTTTTAAACGACACTTCTCGTAAGCAGGAGTGCATGGACATTCTTCAACGTGCATACAATAATCACTTAAGGGTGAGTTCTTTCCTTTCCTTAACATGTCTTCTATTGAAAAAAAAAAAAAATGCTACCCAAAAGTCGGTGGGGATGGACCGACCGATGAATTTTGTAGCCGAATTTTGCTCTTTTTCATGTAAGTTCACATGTCTAAATCTGAATTCAAATTTAGTAAATGTATGTATTAAAGAGTAAAACCATTAATGCAGACGTTGTACACCCTTGGAGCAAGGAAATTCGGGATATTAAGTGTTCCACCTATTGGCTGTTGTCCAGCACAAAGGGTTCATAATGCTACAGGAGGATGCTTTGAATATATGAACGATTACTCCAGGACATTCTATTCGACAGTTGAAGCTATGCTGCATAACCTTAGTTCGGAGCTCACAGGAATGAATTACTCTCTTGGAAATACATATGCGGTGGTGACCAATATGATGGATAACCATTTTACATTCCCGAGTAAGTGTATCACTCTAAATTCATATGATTTAGGATGCGTATTTGTTAGACATTACAAATTAATGAAAATGGAGTCGTGTCACATGGTTGTTGGTCATTGAAGGTCAGGAAGATCTAAAATTCATCTTCGTAGATGCTATTAGAGCGATCATGGTGATATTTATACCTTAAGCCTCTAAGCTTTTGACCAAAAAAAACCCTAGAAAATATCTAGAGAGTTAGAGAGAACATTTGGAGCAAAGGGAAGCCCAAAGAAATTTTTATGTTTGTTTCATTTATTCTCAATCTCTTTTTATAGAGGTTGAGTTGACTGTTGTACATGTTAGAATAGTCCCACATCGCCTAGGTACTATTGGGAGGTGCAATGTATAAAGCGGGGGCAACCCTCTCCTTGCAAGCTGGTTTTGTGAGGATGAGTTAGGCCCATGGGCTTTAACAGTACACTTGGTGCAACAACTTTTGATGTCTGAGGTCTCTATCTCCAAATAGGAAGAGTCCTTCGTATGTGTGTCACTGGAATAGGGTCTAAGATGGACACCCCTATCTAACCAACCGGGGTGTCTGGTTGCAGCAATAAGTCCATGCTAAATCATAGGCTTGTAATTCTAAAGGAGCTGTTTCATTATTTAATTTGTAGAGGATCCAGGTTTCGATTGTTGTAATTTATTGGTCTGTATAACATTGTTTCCATTTATTGCTCGATAGGTGTATTGAAATAGAGTTATTTTTGCAATAAAATTACTCCCCAAAGAATACTAAATGAGTCTTCAATTAATAACACAATAATCTAAAGAAAATTATATAACTTTTCTAGGTTTCAATGAGCTGGCGAAGGCGTGTTGTGGAGATGAGAAAACTGACTGTGAACAAAATGCTGAAGTGTGTTCGAATCGCAAGGAGTTCTTGTTTTGGGATCGATTTCACCCTACTCAGGCTGCTGCTCATTTGGCAGTTCAAATTCTCTACAATGGCACACAACAATTTGTAGCACCCATTAATTTTGAACAGCTTACTAAGGATGATAGCTAAGAAGTGGGTGCTATATATTGATGTAATTGTATATTTCAATAATTGGGCTTTGTGAGTTTCTCCTGGGAAGAGATTGAACTACATTGCTACTGCATAATTATATATAAATATGTATTGATGACTAGTTACATCTTATTAATTTCATAACCTTTCTTGGTTCAATTTCCATATTGGTTGTCTCATTCTTGGTTCGTAGTGGTAGCCTCACTAAGTTCAAATTCTGTAGATATCGACCATTACCTATAGCTTCCTCTTGTGTCACCATCATCAAAGCCTTATCTCAAAATTTAGCACACTTTGAAAGTTTTGGTTTTCATATCCTTTTAGATGAGAAAATGCTTTAGTTGCATTGATTATAAATCTATCAATCTAGCCAAATTAATTTGGTGTGCAAGTCCCTTGAAAGGGTAAAAATATCATGGTTCCTGGACCCAACAAAAAAAAAGTGTGCCACATGACACTTCTTAGCCGTGTGATCATTGAACACTCAAGAACCTAGGACTAAACGTATATGGCATGACTCAGGTTATTCTGGAGACTGACTTGTTATTATATGACCTGTTGTAGTTTTCATCAACAAAACATTACCCCAACAGTTTGGGCTGGATACCTCCCATCTATTTTGGTATCCATACTATTTAAAACATGCCCTTGCAGTATAATATCTTTACTATCATAATGAGAAAGGGTGGGGACTTTTAATGCAAATTTACATTAATTAATTATTATTTTAATTAAAAAAATTCTCTTATGTTAATAAATAACACAATAGGCTATAAAATCAGAAAATCTACTTGAAATTTCTAGAACAATCTTTTATATTAATTATAAAGACCATTTTGACCTTACGTAAATATCGATTTTTGTAACTCATCCACATTTTATTTATTTTCTTTTCTATCTGATTGAAAAACAAATCAACATTTTAGGAGTTCAGATCTCTACTTTCACTGACAAGATGCCAATGCAAGTTAAGCATTAGTAGAGAAAGGATTTTCTCACAAAAAATCAGCCCATACCGAAACTTCTAGCCCATATAGGATAAAACATGTTGACTACATTATTGGCCCTTGAACCCGGCCCTAAAACTTTGTTGAAGTTATTCTAATATTTGATGGATTAACTCTTTAACTGCTATTAATGTCACAAATTTGATGAATAGATTACTTTCAAATTAGAAGTCAACAGAAAATGACAGATCCATGCTTATGGGTTGAAGTCGGAGGTCATTAACACCCTCGGCGTGCTTATCACAAGCGTCGAAAGGTAATTAAGTAAAAATATAATATAGTGAGGTCAAATAGGGATGGTGAGTTTTATGATAGATGTGATTAGTCAAACGAAAATACCAACCATTTGCCAAATTATAAGAAAAATAAGTTATTTGTGCAAAATATACGAAGCTCGCAAGAAAATGGTGTTGCTGAAAGACATTGTCACAATGTGAAAAAAAAAACCGATATTTGATGGCCCAAGGCCATTGAATTTCATAAATTTCGATGGACCAAGCGATCAAATTGGCGTCAAATTTTTCATTATATATTTTTTTTCAACAGGCTAAAACCGTCAAATTAATGAAGGATGGGAGAAATTTGACAGCCCTAAGCCATTGAATTTGGGAGCATCAATAATTTCAATGGCCCTAGACCGTCAAAATTCAATTTCTAAAATTGGTGGGCCTTGGCTGTCAAAATTTTCTCTCGAATTTTTCAGTTTTCACGTAGTGTGTATTCTTATGGAAATGGTTATGAGCAAGTATGATGAGTAATTTTAGTGTACCTACATCATTGTATGGGATGAAGCATTAAACCTTGCAATGTTTATCTTGAATATACTCCAAGTAAGTCGGTTGGTATAATTCCATTTGAGTTATTTACTGGTAGGAAGGCCAATTTGAGAAACTTATGTATTTGAGATGTTCAAAGGATGCTAGAATCTTCAATCCATAAGAAAAGAAAGTAGATCCTATAACAATTTCTAAATATTCCATTGGTTACTCAAAAAGTTTAAATATCCTAATCCTTGTACGAGAACATTTGAGATCGACCGATAATGCTAAACTAATTGATAATGATATTTTTTCTGCTAGGCAAACAAGGGGTTAGTGGGTGGTGAAGGTGGGTTCAACGGGATTTGAACCTAGGTCGTGGGATCAACTCTCCTCAAGCCTTGCCACTTAACTAAATGACACTTTCTTCATTGATAATGACAAGATTAGGAGTAAAACCATTAAATTGTTGTTGATTAAGCTAAAATGAAAATTCTACCA
Organism: Akebia trifoliata; assembly: GCF_017979445.1. Classification (NCBI taxonomy): domain Eukaryota; kingdom Viridiplantae; phylum Streptophyta; class Magnoliopsida; order Ranunculales; family Lardizabalaceae; genus Akebia; species Akebia trifoliata. Next base: position 17,633 of record NW_028237143.1, on the reverse strand, counting down.
CCTTTTTCTTATCGAGAAATTGTTGTTCCTCAAGTTGTATGGTAAATTTAGGAAAATGAATACCTAAAAGAGAATGACTAACTCCATAGTGCTATTGTCAAGGAAGTTGTACAACTACCGCAGTTGGCAGTTCAAAGAAGATATGCTATTTTTGAACGATTATATTGTATACTTACAAGAATCTGATTTTAAAAATTATGCCTTTCTTAACTTTTAATTGAAAAATATATATTTAACTTCTAATTTAATAAATAGGAGTTATCGACAAAGGGCGGAGCCAAGATTTTACCCATGTGGGGGCAACATAAGAGTGGACATCTTTTTTGTGGGGGTAATAGCGGCAAATTTCTTTATCCACCACTATTATCTGTTGCAATAGTCCATTACTTCCTAGTAGGTTTGAAAATACTTATGGGGGCAAATGCATCCATTGCCCCCACTCTAAATCCACTTCTGATTACCGAGTTCTTAGAGGATTGTTTTGAGAGTATTTTTAAACGATATAGAAAGAGGACGTACAACCTTAGGAAGATACAGACACCATCATTCGGACCATGATATTGTGATTGTACTTGTAATTGCTACAAATCCGCACTTCCTCCACAAACAAAATCCCCCAACCAAATTCATCTTAGTCGAATTATTTTAGAATATGATGACCAATTAAGCTTGCATTCACGACAAACGTCCATAGAAAATTATGTGTATATGATGTAAATGATCATGTAATCCTTTTATTTGTTTTGTTTATCTATGGCTGATCGGGGGGCTGTCTAACAAACCCGACATTACCATTCAAAAAAGCCAAATAAAAGGTCAATTTTGAAATTTTTAACATAATTTAATATGGGCCAATTTAAATTCTTGTTGGGTGCATATTTGGGACGTGGGCATCTATGAGGGTCAACTTCAATCACCTCTGGTGCAACTTCACTCGAAGTACCGTCAGAATCTTAGAGTAGAGATCAAACATCTGGTTCCTAGAGCAATCCGCCTTATTTCCAGCCTAGATCTTGCTGGACGTACAGCTTTTGAATCATGCATCCATGTATCATAAGTTTACGTACTTGGTTCTTGAACCATTTTGACACTATTAGTATATAAATCTAGAGTGATTTTGAAGATTGATGAGCAAAGTAAAACTGAAGACAAGAGGTTTAGAACTTCCTTCCCTTTTAACACCCATGGCTTTTAGAGGAATTCCACCTTCTCTTATTCTTCTTCTACTTTCTCTAGCCATGGTTGCTCTGCACTTGGCTGATCATGCAACTGTTCCAGATAATCTTCATATTTGGGGGACTCAACGTTCGATGTAAGCACAAACAATGACATCAATGAGACCAGGGCAAAGTCCAACATACCTCCCTATGGTATTGATTTCCCACATTAGAGGCCCACGGGAAGGTTTAGTAATGGCTTTAACACTGTAGATTTTCTAGGTAGGGTATTATGCTACTTAGCTCAAGTTGTGCGATGTTTATGAGAGCGGATCCTTTGGGATGCTTTTTTCTTGTAGTTCGTTGTAATTCAGTTAGACGGTTGAGAGGGTGCAATGTGGTATAAAGACCAAAACCCTTCATTCAAATGTTGGAGTTCGATTAGACGGTTGAGAGGTTGCACCTGGTATATAGATCAAAATCTCTTTCTTGAAATGTTGGAGTTCAGTGACCGCTCATTTTCAATGTATTTGAACATGCTAAAAAAATTTTCACAAATCCAATGCATATCATGATCACTAAATAGATGATGTTTAGATTTTATTTTTCGGCATGACCTCTCCACTATCAAAAGAATACTACAAGAACTGCAGGAAAAAAAATACCATCAATGATCCACTCTCAACATTTACACCTTCTCAAGTGAGCAAGTCCAAAATTACTAGTAACCAGAAGGGAGTGGATCCTTAGGAGTAGTTTTTGTGTCATTTCCATGTAGTGAAATTTGATGGTAAAAATCCACTCATAAAAAATTTGGTGTTGAGGGACGACCGTCCATTTTCAAAACCTTCTGATTAGGCTTAAAAAATTGGGTTTTTGAAAAAAAAAACCAGAACAAAACATGTCACTCTATACTACTTAAAATCCATTACAGGGAATTGCACGGAAAGAGTACTATAGATGATCTCCTCCCTAATTAAAGATCGATTATGATGAGTTGATGAATCAATAAGCATATGGTGCTCTATGTGTACAGAGAAAATAGAAAAATCCAAACACCTAACCATTCTCTTGCAATTTTGTCTGTCTGACCAATAACTTCACTTTTTTCGATACAGATGAAATCATACTATTGATTTATCAGTCCATCACCACTTTTTGCTAACAATAAATCTCTTCTTTGTTCAAATTCGCTGACCTATCCATATTTAGACCATCGATATTTCTTTATTCCCATGGATATTTCTCATGGCATAAAGAGTGCTTGTTATTTTTCATCATCTGCGACTGCATGGCACGCATCTTACCTTAATTGTACATGTTTCGCATAAATCATATTTTATTGGATTCGGATCCATGCGTATTGGGAATCTAATACTCATTTTGTTTCATTATTTTCATGATTGATTGTCTAATGTGCATCTTTTTTTCCCCAAGTCATGGGATCAACATTAATAGGCTTCATGAAAATTAATTTACAAAGCCTAATGGCTATAAATCTGTATAGTTGTCATCCTTGGGATCACGCTATTTCTACACTACTCCCTTTGGACTTTGGAGAAAAAGTTATTTTTAAAATTTTAAAAGTTAAAAGAAAAAAAAAACATTTGTTTGGACTTAGGATTAATTTTTGAAAAAGTAAATGAAAATTACTTTCTACTTTCTATTAAACATACGAAAAATGATGAACATTAAAATTGGAGTAATGATAATTTGACACCCTGCGTGGCATACTAAAAAACCTCTCTTGACGTGGGATGTGCTACAACCATAGATTTTCTTTCTTCGGATACACAACAGCACATATTTATGAAGTGTGCAGTTGTGTATCCCAAGGCATGAAGCCTATGGTTCAAGCACATGCCATGTCCAAGAGAGTATTTTGAGTATGCCTCATTAGGGAATCAGATTATCATGACTCTTAAAATTGACATCGATTCTCACATTGCTATATTTTTCATTGACATACGAGTGAGAAGCATTTATGTTATGTACCTCCACATCAGCAATGTGAGAATTGATGTCAATTTCAATATTACTCCAGCACGACTCTCAAACATACCAGTGTCTCAAAATAATATCGTGTCTGTATTTTTGTGGTTAGGAGTCTGCTATCATTTCTTGCCATTCTTAATGAAAAATTACCACTAAAGATTTGAATTTTGCTTCAAGAGGGTTTGGAATTCTCAACGCCGCTAGAAGCAGCCATTAGTAAGTTTATCCATTCTCAATATCGTTGACTTCTTAATTGTAGACGTGGCAAACATCCACTCATCCATTAAAATGCATGCCCAACGATCCTTATTAAAAGGTTAGTGCTGGAGTGACATCTTGATGTAGTGACGTGCGCATGCTCATAAATATATTTTCTCCGAGATACGAGTAAAACGCATCTATGGATTTGCGTGTTGTCCCCGTCGAGGTCACTCCAGCAGGACTGTTTTTAAAATTTGAAATGTCTATTGCTGATGTCATTCGTGAGCAAAACAATCGCTCACAGTATAATACCTCGTTTTCCACTCCACGATCATTTTCTGCTTATAAATTAGGGATAATTATCAAAAAAATACAAAAAAAAAAGTATTTATGAAAACAAATCGAATTTTTAAGAAATTTTTAAAAAGATACAAACCGGTCTTTAAAAGACCGGTTTTTTCTCTCTCCTCAAAATTTCTCATACACTCTCTCTCCTCTAATATAAAAAAAAAAAAATGAAAAAACGGTCTTTAAAAGACCGGTTTTCTCTCCTACTCATTAATCTCTCACCATTTCTCTCTCTTCATTATTTAAAAAAACAAACTAATTTTTTTTTAAAATTTTTCTCTCTCTTCTTTATTTCTCACTCACTCTTTTCTCTCTCCTTAAAATAAAAAACGAATTTATTTTTTAAAATTTTTCTCTCTCTCATTCATTTATTTCATTCACCCATTTCTCTCTCCTATTATTTAAAAAAAAAATGATTTTTTTTTAAATTTTCTCTCTCTTTACTTATCTCTTTTGTAAAATATTAAAAAAAATTGTTTTTTTTAAATAACATAGGTGAGAGAAAAGAGTGAGAGAAATGAATGAAGAGAGAGAAAAAAATTTTTAAAAAAATTCGTTTTTTTTAAATAATAGGAGAGAGAAAGGGGTGAGAAAGAAATGAATGAAGAGAGAGAAAATTTTTTTAAAAAAATTCGATTTTTTTTAAATAATAGGAGAGAGGAAGGGTGAGAGAAATGAATGAAATAGAGAGAAAATTTAAAAAAAAGATGTTTTTTTTTAAATAATAGGAGAGAGAAATTGGTGAAATAAATGAATGAAGAGAGAGAAAAATTTAAAAAATAATTCGTTTTTTTTTTATTTTAAGGAGAGAGAACAGAGTGAGAAATAAATGACGAGAGGAGAAAAACTTTAAAAAAAAATTAGTTTTTTTTTTAAAATAATTGAAGAGAGAGAAATGGTGAGAGATTAATGAGGAGAGAGAAAAACCGTCTTTTAAAACCGGTTTTTTTCATTTTTTTTTTTAAAAATATTAGAGGAGAGAGAGTGTATTGAAGAATTATTTGAGGAGAGAGAAAAACCGATCTTTTAAAGACCGTTTTTATCGTTTTAAAAATTTCTTAAAATTCGATTTGTTTTTCTAAATACTTTTTTTTTTTTTTTTTTTTTTTTGTTGTTTTTTTATTTTCCTATCCCTATAATTATAATATCAGATGTCTTGCTCCTTCCGCTGATCCTCAAATCGATCAAACAGCCGAAAGTCTCGAAGAACTCTCTCATCTCTTCTGCATCCCCCATCCTTCCTATCTTATCTTCTTCCCTACAATTGGTGTTTCATGTATCCATTTCGAAGCTAAGGTTTAAATTACAAGATTACTACCTCTTACTCTCAGAATCTCTCACTTAATTCGATCTAATTCTAGCAAATTCGCTGAAACACAGTTGTTTTGGGCTTGCGTTTGTTCTTCTTTCTGTGGTTTCACAATCGTTGGTTGCTAAAGAAGGCCTCTCTGTAATATCCAAGAGTTTCTTATATGGCTGCTAGTTCGAATTCTTCAAACGGCTTCTTAGATCCTGAGCTGATAATCTCACATAAATTCGCCGAGGTCCATTTCCTTTTTGTTATTTTCTTTATCACTTGTATGAGCTATGTTTGAATTGTAATTCGAGCTTTCTTTTACTGATAAAGTTGTTCTCTTTACGTTTTTGTTGGTTCTCTTTGTTGCATAAATGGGATATGTTATAGACGACATTCAAGTATACTGAAAGGTAGATTACCCTCAACTCAAGAAGCTCTACTAATTCTTGTCAAATTTATTTGTTGGTTTATCTAAGAAGTTTGATCTATTTGTAAACAGAGATGTAGCACTGTATGCTCTTGGAGTTGGAGCATGTGCAGGGGATGCCTTGGATGAGAAAGAGCTGAAATATGTCTACCACAAAAATGGGCGGCCATTCATACAGGTCTTGTTGTGAATCTAATAAGCTGTTTCACTAAACATAGTTAAGGGTATCCATTGATGCATTTAGGACAACGGTTACAAATGAGATGCATAGTGAAAGCCTATATTAACCAAATGCTTGTTATGTCTTACTTGTATTTCTGTAACCCTTGTTCACCAGGGTACCGTATTCAATACAAAATGGGACTTCTTTTCTTTTCCCCGATTGTTAACCAATTTGGTTGTTGAGCTTCACACAAGTTCTGGTTATTATATATACCTTAAAATTTTGCTTCATAGCTCTTTTGTCTCATTGTACTGGTAAATGGAAAGTACCACATTAAACTTTTGTTGGATTTTAAACCCATGAGTAAGTTGGAAAGCAAATAAATCAATTTATTTGTCGTCATATGCTTTATTTTTTTGAGCTAGGGTGATAGTAATTTTGTTATAGTTGATAACGTGCCTTATGCTTTAACAACAAGGTGTAGAATGTGGAGGTACTGCTACTTATCTTTCTTCTCTCTAAATATAATATTTGTATTTTTTTAAATCATCATTAGTAAGAAAGGATACAAAAAACCAATAGGGTCAAAGGGACCTACCACCAAGGAGAAGAAATCAATAAAGAGTTGCCCCAACCCATTGCAGTAGTTCCCCAATCTATGGACAAAATCCTCTAAGAAAAGCCCCTACCATCAGTATCCAACTTAGACCATTGAAATAAGAGGGGCTTGATATTAATATGATGTTGTAAAGCTCCATTTCCTCAACATTGAAAGCCATTCTATTCCTCTCGTTCCAAATGTCCCAAATTACAATGAAGGGAAAAGATCTCTATAATAAATGATTCCAAGGAAAGATGGTTTTGATGGACCACTTGCGCAAAGTTCCATAACTAACTTTTAGTGGATTTGAAAGGGATGACTTTCTAAGTGTAGTTTTGTCTTGCTTCCCCTGTGCCTTATCAATCGAGTCACTTTCAGCTCAATTACATAGACCCTTTGCCTTAGGTTGAGCTGTTGAAGTGTTTGATTGCCTAAAGAGTTCGATAAGTCCCAAAGTGGGTAAAGGAAAAGCCCCAAACTTTTTTGCAAAATTGAAATGGAATAAAATTTGGCCTTACCCACGAACAAACTAGAGTTTGCTCATGCCGTGTGCCTACTGCATGTGCATCCTCTTTGGGGTTATGGGGTAAACGAGGAAAGATAGTAAAAGTAGAGGGTTATTTACGAGAGTTTACGACCTGAACAAGGATTGGGAAAGAACTCAGTTTTGGGATGAGTTAAACGACGTTAATGCGTTGTGGTACAAACCTTGGTGCATCGAGGGGACTTTAATGTTGTTCTGTTCTCTTTTGAAAAGCTTGGAGGCTCAAGGTTTCTTCTAAGATGAGAAGGTTTGTGGAGTTCGTGCGTTCTAACGAGTTGGTGAATTTGTCGTTCATTGGAAAATGGTTCATTTGGTCAATTAATCAGGAGCTCCCAATTATGAACAAGCTTGACAAAATTTTGGTTTCGTTTCCCTGGGAGGTTCACTTATCAGGGGTAAGTCAAGAGACTGTCCCTAATCCGGCTTCAGACCATTGTCCTATCCTTCTTCAAGTTGGTTAGTTTTCAAAGCGTCCCTATCCTTTCAGGTTTGAAAATATGTGGTTGCATAGTAATTTCAAGGAGCTAATTTATAGTTGGTGGTCAAGTGTGACTTTCGTTGGAAGACAGGTAGTTTTTAGACAAAAGTTGAAATTTATCAAAGAGAATCTCAAGGAGTGGAATAGGGAGGTGTTTGGTAGGGTGGAGGTAAAGAAGAAGGAAATCTTGTTGGAATTAGAAGAGTTAGATAGGAGGGAAGAGGGTGGGCTTCTTTCTCCGGGGGAAGGGTTAGAAGGCTTGGTCTTCAAGAAGAGTACAAGCAAAGGGTCAACATGGAGGAGAAGAGCTGGGTACAGAAATCAAGGATAAGATGGCTTAAAGAGGGAGGCGAGAATACCAAGTTCTTTCACTGAATGAAAAATGCTCATAGGAGGTCAAAGCACATTTAAAAAATCAAGATCGGGGGACTTTTGATTAGGGGGAGGATGAGGTCAGGAAGGGAGTGTTGGGTTACTACACCAGGTTGTACTTTGAAACACATTAAGTGAGACCCAAGCTAGATGGGTTGCAGTTTGATCGTATTTCTGAGACACAAAGGGTTTGGTTGGAAATGTCGTTCAAGGAAGAGGAAATTTTGGCATCTATCTCTAGTTCGTGCTCGGATAAGGCTCCTAGCCTAAATGGTTTCTCTTTGGGCTTCTTCAAAACCTTTTGGGATACAATTTATACGGATCTTTTGGCGGTTTAATGGATTTTTATGACCATGGTGTTTTGGATATAGGGTCGAATCGCTTTTTCGTTGCTTTGGTGCCAAAGAAGTTGGGGATTGAAGATATTGCAGACCTAAGACCCATTAGTTTGGTGGGTATTACTTATAAGATCCTATCGAAATTTCTTGCCACAAGGATGAATGAGATGATGAATGGGATCGTTGGCCTGAGCCAAGGAGCCTTCATGAGGGGGAGGTAGATCATAGATGGGGTCGTAGTTGCAAATGAGTGCTTGGATTCGAGGTTGAAATCTGGAGTTTCGGGTTTAGTTTGTAAGATAGACCTTGAAAAGGCTTATGATTACGTAAGTTGGAGTAGCTTGAGGTATCTTCTAGGGAGGATGGAGTTTGGTCATAAGTGGATTTATTGGATTATGAAGCGTGTTTCCTCTCCTACCTTCATCATTTTTGTTAATGGCTTTTCCGAAGGTTTCTTCAAGAGTTCACAAGGCTTGCGTTAGGGCAACCCATTATCTCTCTTCTTGTCCTTGGTAGTGCTAAGGCTCTGGGGAAGATGACTGGTAAAGCAGTACTTATAAAAAAAAAATTGATTATGCAATAGATAAAGAGTCTTGTGAGGCTTTAGGCCTTGTGCAAGGGGTCCTTTGGTCACTCAGTTATAGTTTGCGGATGACACGTTAGGTTTTTTAGATGATGACATTGGTCAAGTTAGATTCTTGGGCGGGTTGCTGTGTTGTTTTGAAGTGGTCATAGGGTTATCGATGAATCTTTGCAAGAACAAAGTCTTCCTAGTGGGTCAAGTCTCAGATGTTGAGTTTTTATCAGCTCCTTTGGGGTGTAATCACCTTCTATTGGAATGGAATCTTGTGTGCCGAGAACTATGAGAGAAATTTTTGGGAAATGGGTTTTGATCTTCCAAAAGGTTGATTTTGAGCCTAACTTTGTTCGTGATTACTTGGGGTATTTGGAAGGAAAGAAATGCTAGAATCTTCGAAGGAAAGAACAGTCATCTCAAGAGTTATGTTTGTCGGTCCTTGGACTTTTGTTCTTTTAGTACAAGATCTTTAAGGAGTTAAAATGGGTGTTTCCTATTTATTTTATTTTATTTTCTTGTGTATTTCTTTTTGGTGTAGGTCAGCTCAATCCCCCCACTCTGTTTGATGTTTTTTCTTGCTATTAATTTAAAAAAGAAAAAGAAAAGGGTATTATTGGAAAAGTGATAGAAGAAAGATAGTAAAATTGAGTGATATTATTGAAAGGGGGGAGGAAAGACAATAAAGTTGAAGGGGGTGAAAGGAAAGGTAATAAAGTGTGGTAGTGTGGAGACCCTACTCCACTATAGCCGGAGAGGGACGTTTATACTACACAACTGTAGCTAAGGTGAGTCTATAGATTTTCTACGATTCTAATGCAAAGAATTGGATAATTAATGATCAGGATTTTGTCAATGGTACATTTCAAGAAAAAAAAAGAAGAGAAATTTCGAAGGAACTTTGAGGATTGTGTAAAAAGATCTAACTATGAACAATTCTTTTCGAATCCATGACCACCACATATCACCGACTGAGACCATTGAGACTAGAAAGCAATCCAGCAACATGGTTGACTTCCCAATCACACAAATTCCCAAGGAAACCAATGTCCAAAGCAATGTCATCACCTATGTCGATCATGTAGTCTTGGACTTGGAGACTTTTTCAGACAGGGTGTAAAGAACAAGATAATCCTCTTTGGCAGGAATATCACCACTTTAATGATCCTTGTAGAGATGAACCTTGTCACCTCTACCCATTATAAATCCAATACCTTCAACGAATTGCTCATGGAAATTCGATATACCTTTACAAGTGCTACACCCGTAAGAAAAACATACCTCTCCACCATCCCAGTTTGGATTTACATTCCCATACTTGGAGGCAATGACCCTTCTCCAAAGACTAGAAGTATCATACTACATGTGATTACTTGTTATTCCGTTTGGATTCTTCATGGATTTCATCTAGGTAGTTTATGTTAATGATTTTATGCATGTTTTTTAAACCTAAAAAAGTGCAAGTTGCTATACTATCATATGTTTGTGGATGTTACTAAGAAGTCCTCTCTTTGTGGGCCTTGTTTATTTATCATAATGAAGTCCGCTTTAAGATGCACAAAAATATTCTACATTTAGCAACTGACAAATATGTGGATTTTACCATCAAAGTTGTTGCACTGCAGGTCCTGCCTACATTTTGTGCTTTATTTACTTCAGGTGATATGCGAATGTTCAGTGAGGTACCAAGTTTGCAGTAAGTTACTGTTTCTGAGAAAAATGTCCTTTCATGTTTCGCTTATATGGATGTATGTATTGTTAGCCATCTTGTCTTCCTTGTGCATCTTTAGACAATTGTTCTATGTGATAACTATTTTTGCAAAATGACATTGACACCATCTTTTCATTTTTTTTGTTTGTTTGTTTTTGGTCGGTAGAACTCCTTTTCAATATTGTGTACCGTAGCCAGTGTTATATTTTATTTTTTTCATGGGCAAAGATGGGTTAGTGGTTAGCATAAGAAGTATAAGTTCAAGGGGGTTTGAACCTAGGACGTGGGAACAACTCTCCACACATCTTACCACTTAGCTAAGGTTAGAAAGGTGCTAAGTGAGGCAATGCAATGCCATCTAGGTACGTGAGATGGGGCCTTAACCCAAAAAACATCAACACTGCCCTTATTGAGGATATCTTAGTCATTTTCATTTTTTTAAAGTTACACTTATAAAACCTATACACATGAAACAACCTTAATACAACCCATTTTGAAGATCAAAATAACTTCAATAAGTGTGTTTTTTTTAAACACCCTTTTTTCTGACCTGAAAAGCATAAGAATTCAATTATACAAATGGTATGACTATTATTTCAATGAGATATCTATATACCCCCATCGCCTAGGCGCACCTAGCGCTTTTAATTTCTTTAACTATATCATCTGGTTTGGACAATAAAATTATGTGTATATGTTGCTTTTGTTTTTACCAGATTTGATCCGAGACTTCTACTACATGGCCAACAATACATAGAAATCTACAAGCCATTTCCTTCAAGTGCATGTGTAAGACTTTCGACTAAAATACTTGGATGATAGTTCCATGATGTGCCTTCGATTGATGAATGAATATTACCACTTCAAGAGATTTGAATCCATTGTTGATGATGGGTTTCCATCTTTCTTCAATCGGTGATGTTGATTTCACAAAGCCTTCTTTTGTGGTGTTCGGTGCACACAACCTTTCCTCTTTTAATAATCTATTACCATTATTATTTTAGTTGTTGCACTGATTTGATCAATCGTTATTTTTGTGGTCATACTGCATGCGCCAATTTTGTTATCTAGGCAGCTTTTACTTTTGGTATTTGGTTTGGATATTGTTATTCAGTGGTTATCTATTTCCCTTTGAGCTGCACTAGAATTTCCCTTTGTCCATATTTCCATGTCTTTTTCAAACTAACCACATACACATCCCTTGTAGGGACATTCAACTTTGTAAATTTTTTTTATTATAAAAAAAAAACAGTGTTTTAGCACCTCATGTTTTTACTGATATTAGAGAGACCCCTTGCTTTTCAAACTGATGACATGCAACCCTTGGCCTCAATTTCCTGTGCCTATACTAATGAAAAATGACTAAGTGCCCTCGCTTCAACCTCCATTCAACTTTTTGGAAAAAGAAAGTGATTTAGCACCCCCGGTTTAGTCTTTTAAAATCTTGCTCACTATTTATGCCAATAAAAATTCTTGAGTTTGTCATTCCATTTTATTTGCTAGCGCTTTTCTTATACTTGAGGCCAACAACTGCAAGTGGTAAACCAGCATCCCTTTTTGCCATAGCATTTCCAAATTGTTTTAGGTATTGAGCATATCCTAGAGGATTGCTATATTTAAATGACTTTCTACAAAAAGACCCCAAGCCAATTCAAGGACAATGATTTAAGCTAGTGGATGTGACTTATCTCGTCTAAATAGAAGCTATAATTACACATACGAATCATGAAAAGAACTCTACCTTCGACCTTCACGGGAAATGCTTATTCAATTCCTTCATAAGTATTAACATACTAAGTGTTATTGGGGACAAGAAATTACGTTTTGTATTTTAAGATCCCTTTCATTTGGAAGGCTTGAGAAGCAAGTATGCAAGCCTTACATTCAATGTGTTCCTTAACAGTATCATGAACATTTTAGGAAGAGCTGTATTTCCCTTGCCTTCCATACCAAATTTTGAAACAATAGACCATTGGGGAGCTTCATCATTTGGAAACAAGTGTTTAGTTACTTGGCATCTCCATCAAATCTTCAGCAAAAAACATTACATCTATGGTCTCCCCATGTTTTCTCTTCCAGACTTGAGCAAGCTCCTCTTGAAGGTTGTCTTGCACCCTTTTTTTTTTTTGATAGGTAAAGATCAATTCATTCAAAAGTGGAGATAGAGAAGACCATCCGAAAAAAACGATACAAACCTTAACAAAAGGCTGTAAACAGCCAAAAAACAAACCCAAAATTACACCATACTTACATTGCACACCTTCTCTTCGCTATCTTTCCCACCTCCTTGAGGATTCTAATAGAGTAATTGATGCCGGAGTACCATTTGCTTGATCAACGAATTACATAAAGAGAACTTGAGTAGGATGTCTACCTATGTTCAGACGATTGGATGGTCCTTGGGATTCATACCACATGAGAATGTAGATTCTATTTGTACAAACAGAAGTTGGGGTTTTGTTGTGAATATTTGTGCGAAAACCTGAGTAGCAAACCAAATGCTTAGACCGCATTTGTGCAAAAGTAAAGGTGAAGCATAAGTGGATGGAAAATTTTCTGCAACAAGGTGAGACAATGAAGCAAATTGTGCTCATTGAGAAACCACCGAACTTTCAATCACACTGCAGGGGTGGAGCCAGGATTTTCTTCTAGGGGGTGCAAAATATAGTTATGGTAAGGTTGAAGAGCTTGAAGATGACCGATTTGGGGGGGGGGGCGGAAATTCAGTTTTTGTTAGAGGTTGAGAAAAAGAATATCTTGGTCATTTCTTGTTACTACATGAGAGAAGACTAAAGTCAATGCAAACAATGTCATCAATTTAAAAAAATAGATTTCAAATTTACCAAACCTGCATGCCAATTGACTTCAATCTTCTCTTGTAGACCAATGCCAAATGACCTCATTATCCTCGTCTTCAACCTGAATAGATTAAATTAATTTAATATAGAAGTGAAAAACTGGAAAATGAGTAGTATTATGGAGAACAAATTAAAGATTTTTGATTGGTTGGAAATGAGGGTATTTAAGTTTTTTTTTTTTTTTGTTAGTCAATAAATGAAAAACAATGTCAAAGGGGCATATGTTATTATTTTGAAAACATGGGGGGGGGGTCTCCAATATCCACCAAATTGGTAGAGGGGTGTCTCAGTTATGAAAAGATGGGGGCTGGGACAAAGGGCATTCATCAATTTGAAAACATGGGGTGTGTAAAATATTCACCAACACATATAAGGGTGTCTAAATGATCACCCCAAATATTTGGGAGGGAGGGGGCAAAATAGTGGATGTGGGACAGGGGCATCCCTCTCCCCTCTCTCCCCCCCCGCTCCACCCCTGCTGCTATGTAAGAAGGGACTATAGAAGTCTAGTTTGATAAAATTATCTGTTTTACGGGAAGCGGTAGGAGGATGGGTAACTATAGTTGACTATCAAAAATAAGGGGGGAAAAGCACCCTTGCTCAACTTAAATCTATACCTAACACTTTGATAGTGAACATTTATGACGGGCATTTAATTACCTATAAAAAAAAGACACACATTTAATTTCAATACAATTTCCTTACTAATAAATGAGAACTGTGTTCAAAGAGTGGAAGTGATTTTTAAGTTTATCCACCTAGCAGTAATTCATTCTATCCATCCCATGCAATATGGATACTTGATCCTGAATTACGGAACTGGTCTCTTTGGGGTATTACAATGTTTTTCAATCTTAGATAGTGTGTGTGGTCTGTGTTCCTATGTGTTCGCCCGCATGCACGTTTGCATCTGTGTTTTTGGTAGTTGCAATTTAGCAAGAGTTACTAAATTTGCTGGAAGGCCATAACTGATCTTTTTTAATAATATCAACCATCTGACACTATCTTCTGGACAGTTTCTTCTTACCCAGCCTAACAGCCCCACCCCCATAAAAAATGTTATTATTTATAGCTAAAATGTATTCTCATATGTTCATGTTGTTGATCAGATACAAAATAGAGCAGTCATTGCGGGATTGCATGATAAAGGTATGCTCCTTGAAGAATTATTATTTCATTGAACTTTTGTCCGTGTGTGTTAATATGACAGATCTGGGATCAAAACCTCACCTTCACTCTTAAACCTATCCAAAAGAGAAAAGGAAGAGTTTATGCTCGTATAGTAAGGAAGATTGAATTGAGTTGTTTTTTTCACTAACATTCAGTTATTTTCACTAACTCTATTTGCCTTGCACAAAAGAGTCTTGAGAGAAACTTGAATAAGAGCCCCACTTCATGCTGTGAATGATAGCATTCATAGTTCTGGTTTTTGGTTAGGTCTGAGAGTTTTTTGTAAGCCAATATTTGATTTTCCAGGTAAAGCAACTGTTTTTGAGATAGAAACCACAAGTTATGAAAAAGATTCAGGCGAAGCACTATGCATGAACCGGTTAGTGTGGTCTTTAATTGCATGTCTCTCAAAGCATGTTAGACTTTTAGAGTTTGCTAACTAATCTTATATAGTATCTAATGGTGCAGGATATCTCTTATATATGGTATCTAATGATGTAGGATGACATTCTATTTGCGTGGTGCTGGTGGCTTCTCAAAATCATCACCTCTGTATTCATACTCCAAATATCCAGCCGACCAAGTTTTGCCTGTTAAAATTCCAAAACGTCAGCCTTTTGCAGTGTATGAGGAATGTACCCAACAATCTCAGGCATGCAACTTCTATGTCAATGTTGTTTTGACATCAAACAAGAGAGTTATTTTACTAGTATATTTTTAAAAGAATAGGTATTAATAATTTTTCTTTATTTGAACTTTGATAACTAGAAATAAAGGAAACAGTATGAATTAATACAGATAACTTGTCTTGTTGGATGATAAATGATTAGCTATAAAACTGTTAACCTAGAAAATGATAATTAATATAATGAATGGTTATGCACACCAAGTGGGATTAGGAGTTGTATTAAGGGAGAATTCTGGGAAGATATGAATGTACTCATTCAAATAAGTCCCTGTTGGAGAAAGGATATTTGTAAGACAATGTTAATTAGTCATTTAGGAGAGAAAAATAGAGGATGTGAGAGGATGCATGGAGGACTTGGATTTGATGAAAGAAATGAAGTGGGAAATGCAAACCTTGACTTTGTTTGTTTATGAACTCGATCTTGCAGTAGTAAATGCGTATTTCAAAAATAAGGATAAACATTTAATTATTTTCAAGAGAGAAACCAATACAGATGAACTATTTTCTACTTGGGAAAAATAGGCAATTGATATGCAAAAATTGTAAGGTTATTCCATGGAAGAGTCTAATCGCATAATGTTGGTTATCGATTTTGGATGTTTACATTAAAACATGGAAGAGAGGGAACGAAAATAAAAATATACCAAAGAATAAGGTAGTGAAACCAAAAAGAAAAACATTGTCGTTTCTAAGTATATTGATAAAGGGGAAACTGTAGAATTTAGAGATAAATACTACAATTATAGTGATACCCGGTGAATGTGTACTAAATATTGTTTGTGGCGTGCAATGCCACCTTTACTAATGTAGCTGCACAACTCACATACTAGTAGACTCTTTTCATTTGGACTACGGTGATCATATTTCCAACCAGGATCATTTGATTTAGGCCTTAAGGAAGAGTTGGCCGACAAGGACGACGTACTAATTTCTAAGTTTCTAACAAGTAAAATAGAAAAAAACAACTAAAAAAATAGAAAACAATAATAACTATTAAAGTAAAAAAAGTATATGTATATATATATATACCTCAACCTCAACTTGCATAGTACTAATAGAAAAGAAAAAAGATGATGATTAATGAAAATTTTGAAGATTCTTGAATGAATGAATGGTGATGTTGATGTTGAATTGTTGATGTTTGATGTTGAATATTGATTTGATCTGATCTTTCTTGAAGGTTGAAGTTGAACACTTGAGCTGGAAAGTTGAATGAATCTTGATTCTCAAGTCTTGAGTTGAAAGTTGATAGTTGAATGATACTTGATCAATCTTGACTCTTGATTCTTGAAGTTGAAGGTTGAACTTGAGTTGGATGAATCTTAATTCTTGATCTTCAAATTTTGATAACTTCACTTGATTCTTGAATCTTGACTTGAGTAGGTGATAGCTTTCTTTGTCTTCAAGTCTTGAGAGTTGAGAGTGAGAGTGAGTGAGTGACTTGAATCGAGACTTGAGAGTAACGAACAAAGAGATTTAAGAGTTGGAGGCTTTGTGAGAAAAAGAGATTAGATCATTAAAAGGTAGTTGAGCATGTTGTAGAAGAAGTGGGGTATTTATATGAGAAAGGAGAGTTTAAAGCCCCCGCCCCCCCCCCCCCCCCCCAAAAAAAATAATAATAATAAAAAATAAATAAATAAATTGTGTCCAACGGTCATATTTATGACCATTGGACATTATGCAATCGTATACTGCCACATATGCCATCGCATATTTGTTAGATAGCATATTTTTGGATATGCGATATTTAGTTTTGAAATAGCATGTGCGACCGCATTTGACAACATTCATAACTAAAGGAAAGTCTATTGAGATAGTTCAGCCATATGTGACAAAGAACTATTATAGCCCCATTTAAACAAAACGTGCAAGTTGAAGATTCAAAAAAAAAAAAAAAAAGCATGAGGAAGATTATAAAATAAAAAAAAAAGAGGTGTGGATTAAGGTAGAGAGAGTGAATATGAATCCACTTGAATTAACAGAATACATAGCTTTAGATAGAATTGAGCGGAGGAACAAGATTTATTCAACCAATCTCCAAGTTTTGGGATAAGCCTTTGATGATGGTATTTTATTTTTTTCATGTAGTCTTGCATAAAAAAAATTTCTACTACATTAGAACGGAAACTAATCCAATACTCAGATTTTTTTTGGCAGTATACGACCAACATCCTCTAGAAACAAGCCCAATATTTGTGATCAAGGTTTTAAGTTTGATTTCGTCTTATATTTTAGTCAGGTTAGGAGGTGGAAATATTCTGATAAGTTGTAGAAAAGTATATGGTTCCAAGTTATTATCAAATAAGGAGTTCGGTTATGGTTTCCTTGCTATGATCTGAAACAAGGTGGCGCTCTCCATTTGTTCTGCTTGCAACAACTCAAATGCACTAGTCTTTCAGAATATTCATCCAAAACATATAAAATATGCATTGGAACAAATGCACTCATAACACTATCATTGACAATGTTTGGAGTAGGAAAAAAGAAAATCAATTGCATTGATACATTTTGACATGCTTATTTGAAGCTTTTACTCTCTAATTGTACATTTAAATATTCATAATCATGCCATTTAGTGGGTAAAATCAACAGTAGTTGACTTCAGATTATCCCATGCTTTATAGTTTTTAAAATTTTATAATATATAATGCATGTAATTAACCCATTGGAGTTCATGAACATTAGTTATTTAAAATTTTATTTAATATACT